>NC_057940.1:17815338-17838406 GCF_018555375.3 Anguilla rostrata | reverse complement strand
TGCGGCAGGATTTAAAATGCGGTATCTGTAAAGGACAATTAATCTTTAAGCTACTAGATGAAATTTGACTTGTAAGTAAGTATTAGGTAAAGGCTTGAAAGAACATATAATTACTGAACTAATAATGCTTCCACACCTCTGTTTGAAGTCTCCATACAGGATCCTGTTGGGAAAACCCTTTCTGCAGATCCTGATGCCTTCCAGCACACCATTACAGCGCAGCTGGTGCATGACCAGAGGGTTCTCCATGGCCCCAGGAGTCTTGGTCTCATTGGGGATGATGCAGCGGACAAAGTGAGGGTGAGTGCATCTCAAGTTGGTCATCAGCTTATTCAGATTCTCCTGTAAAAAATAGAAAAGACAATAAAAAGACAACAGAAAAATAAATATCAAACAATATTGGTGTTGGAGGCATTTTATTTGTTCACTGAGTTAGATATTGAATAATAAAAATTATCGATCATAAATAGTTACACTCACCCTGTGGAGAGCAGAGACCGTTTGGAAGGAGGAGCCCTTCTTCTTTGTACCTTTTCCACCCTTTTCTTGTGCTGAATTATTCATTTTTAAAAACGTTAGTCATACTGATTAAGTAGGCTAACATCAGTTCAGTATTGATACTATATCTGTGGGAAATCAGCATGTAGTATCCTTTTGCACGTCTTTCTATGTCATTTTAATCTTGTGCTATGGTGAAATAATGGCTGCAGTTACTGAAAATATATTCAACATATGATATAACTGCTAATTTGTTCACGTCACATGAACTTGTTACAGGTTTCATACACACATTCAAAACGTATTGCCATCATTAACTTATTTGCAACCTGATATATACCTCAATATCTGGTAAATATCTGGTTACCTGAATCAGCACTGGCATAGTTTGCAAACAACATTGCCAGTAGCTTGAGAGTAGACTTCTGGAATAGCGCCACAACAGTCTCATTCAGGGGGTCTTTGTTCTTGACCAGCCAGTTGCCAATGTTGTAGTCCACAGTACCAGCATAATGAATCAGGGAAAAGTGAGCCTCTGGTTTCCCCTTGACAATCCTGGGCTTCTGGAAGTTGTTGGATTTTCCCAGATGGTTGTCATAGAGCTTGGCTTTGAAGGTTGCGTCACTGGCCTTAGGGAACATGCACTCCTCTTCAAGGATGGACATGATGCCCATGGGCTACAGGGAATAGTGTATGTAAGCCATATTATACCCAATACACAGGTTACAGACCTGGTTTGAACTGGTTACAAACAGGCATGTTTGGACATGATTAAGGGAACAGACAATATATATTATATATAAACATATAATACAGTATCTTTCATATTGAGTGCATAGTATCTGTGACAGAATTTTTTTTAACTTAATTGCATGTTAATGAACTGGACGTCAATGTATATTTGTGCAAATTCCACAATCATACTGTAGAATCAGATAAAAACCAAATAAATTAAATAGCTGCAAGACTTTTACTTTTTCCCACCTTTTCAATCAGGTCAATGCAAGCCTGTAAGTCCATCCCAAAGTCAATAAACTCCCACTCAATTCCCTCCTTCTTGTACTCCTCCTGCTCCAGCACGAACATGTGGTGGTTGAAAAACTGTTGTAGTTTTTCATTGGTGAAGTTGATGCACAGCTGCTCAAAGGTGTTGAACTGCAATAGAGAAATATATTTTGGATTAATACCTTCACATGAACGTCTTTTCAGGTTTAGTACAAAAATATCATTAGAAAATATAGCTGTTAACAAATCCTAGAAACTCACATCAAAGATCTCAAAACCAGCAATGTCCAGGACACCTATGAAATACTGGCGAGGCTGCTTGGTGTCCAGTGATTGGTTGATTCTCACCACCATCCAGAGGAACATTTTTTCGTACACTGACTTGGATAGTGCTCCAATAGCATAGTTCACCTGTGTCGACAGAGAAATACAAAAAAATCTATGTTTTTTGTTGCCTTTGCAATCTGTTAGTCATTTTTTTACTTTTTTAGTAGTTGTTCATAATTGGGTTTATTGTTTTGTTATACACCAAATTCTACATGTTTCATATGTAAGTTCAAGATATAGGTCTGAATATCCTATTGTAACATCCTGGTTTGTAGCTACTGTTCATATCTCACTTGCTGGACATTTTGTCCCTTGGTGACCCACTCGTTTCCTACTTTGACCCTTGGATGACAGAGACCCTTGATGAGATCAGCAGAGTTCAGGCCCATCAGATAAGCAACCTTGTCAGCATCTATGCAAGTAAAGCAAAATTTCGGTCAATGAGTGACTCAGACCATTTATGCAGTGAGGGGCATAAGGCAGATTCCATATTAGGTAAAACTGTGTGCTGTGCTTTCAGTATAGATCAGGAGGTCCAGCCATGAGACTCACCCTCAGTGCCGTCTGCTTCTGCCTGCTCCTCACGCTGCTTCTGCTTGAACTTCATGTTGCCGTAGTGCATGATGGCCCCAGTCAGCTTGTAAATGCCATTCTTCTCCTCCTGGGTGAAGCCCAGCACATCAAATGCTTCCTACAGGAGAGAGACGAGAGACAAAAGGCAAATGCTGCAGTGGGTTACATCATTATCATCTGATATTAACCATGATTATTCACTCACGTCTGTGGCCATAAGCTCTTCAGCATCATCGATGGAAGCTACGGTCGTCTCTCCTTGGGAGATGAAGGCGTAGTCATAGGGGTTGCTGGTGATGAGCATCATTTCTAATGAAAAGTAAATATAGTTGACATTCATTTCTTCCTTGCAAATACGATTGTAGTATATATTTAGTGCAATGCAAGCATCAGTGCTCACCCAGAAGCTCTGGTTTCTTTTGGGACAAGATCTGGTAGAAGATGTGATAGTCTCTCTCAGCCTTGAGCTGGAAAGTCACACGAGACTTCTCCAGAAGGTCTGCACAAAACGGTCACAATTAAAATTTTGCATGTCTTTGAATCTTATACTGACTTTTTAAAAGATCAAGTGGATATATATTTGCGCATTTACTTACATGTCTCAATATCAGCAGACGCTAGTTTACCATTGGCTGCAAAATGGATTCGAATGAACTTGCCCTGATAAACAATAAAAATAAAAAAAAGACTCACATACAATTACGGTAGTTAACATAACACGACACAACACAACACTATACAATACAATACAACATAATATAACATAACATAATGGCGAGAACAGGCCATTCAGCCCAACATGCTCCCCGTTTTCCTACCACTAAAATGTACCTAGTGCGCTCAGTACGCTAGATAGTATCTAGCGCCATATCAAGCCTGGTCTCAAAAACCCCCTGAGTTTCTGCCTCTGCTACATCACCTGGCAGGCTATTCCACACAGTGATTACTCTCTGGGTGAAAACATACTTCCTAACATCTGTGCAAAGTTTACCTTTTGCCAATTTCCATTTACGCCCCCTTGTTCTACTAACAGAACAGAACCTGAAGAATCTTTTGTAGTTCTCTTTGCTAATCCCTTTTACGCATTTAAAAGTCCCCTAAGCCCCCTTTGACTAAACTTGAAGAGATTAAGCATCTTAAGTCTTTTCTCATAATTTTTATCTTTCATACCAGGAACCATTTGGTTGCTCCTCTTTGAACCTTTCCTTCGCATTAAGATTTTCTTTTACATGGAGAGCTACACCCCCACCTGGCTTACTGGATCTATCCTTCCTAATAGGTTTATACCTCTCTATATCATATGCATCCCCATCCCTTTCCCCAAGCCATGTCTCTGTAATTCCAACCAATGCATAGACCCCACTATTCATAGCAGCCTCAAGTTCCAGAAAATGTATTTTTTATGTATTTCTTATACTTCCAGAATTTAAAAAAACATTTCAGACTATTACTTCTACACAACCTCTCCTGTTCCCTAACTCCCCACTGTCCCAAGCCACTCTTTCTAAAATATTGCTTTAAAATTGTATCAGTGTTCTCACTATCATATGTAGCCCTGTCAGCGTCCATCTTCAGTCTGCACCACCCTACATTTTTCACTCTCTAACCTCCCTGCCGCCCATGTCCCTAGCTTAGTATTTTGCTCAAGTTTAGTCTGTTGTGGCAGCAGGACACTCACAAATCTTGAAGAGTTGTCATTTCTGATGGTCTTGGCATTACCAAAGGCTTCCAGAGCTGGGTTGGCCTGGATGATTTGATCCTCCAGAGTGCCCTGAGAATGAATTGTGTTTATAGTATATAATATAGATACATGGATGAGCTATAGACAGAACTCTTGAAATGCTTTAAGAAAGTTTTTCAATCTTTTCTACTGAGCATTTAATTATCAGATCAGCACAGGCTCACCTTTTTGTCAGAAGCAGAATCTTTCTTTATTCCTCCAGCAGCAATGCTGGCAAAGTACTGGATGACTCTCTTGGTGTTCACGGTCTTGCCAGCACCAGATTCTCCACTGGAGATACAAGTAAAGTAACACAGATTCTGTTACATTTGTTTCAGAATTGCATTTTTAAATAAAGTGTTACACAAACAGCGCCAAGCTTTGCCAAGCTTTACAGCTAACCAGTAGCATAGACTGATCATTCAAAAGCAACAAAATGCATTCAGACCAAATGCACTATGATGCAGTTTAGAAAACTTCACAAAACAATTAGGTATTATGGTTCTGTGACTTAATGTATAATTGAGGCAAGGACATGCATTCTGATTTAAAACATGTTTTATATTTGAATATTTATATTTGCAATATTTCTGAGAGATAAGATTATATCAAAGGACAGAGATGAAGATGTATGGGGGCGACATAGCTCAGGAGGTAAGACCGATTGTCTGGCAGTCGGAGGGTTGCCGGTTCAAACCTCGCCCTGGGCGTGTCGAAGTGTCCTTGAGCAAGACACCTAACCCCTAACTGCTCTGGCGAATGAGAGGCATCAATTGTAAAGCGCTTTGGATAAAAGCGCTATGTAAATGCAGTCCATTTACCATTTACCATGTCCTCCCTGAAAAAATGAATCAGAATGTACAGAATCTGTGTTGAAGCGAAGTTACTTAATCTGCAATGTCTATCGTCCAATTCCCTGACAAATTTAAGAGTTGAAACCAGAGACACTGACAAAAGCATGTGAAATTATGAGCACATGGCATGCTGTGACTGTCTCACTCCTCCAGACAGTGTGAATTAGACCATATAATAGTATAATGACACTGTAAGTCTAATAGTCTATGTAATTCATTTGTTAAGACTGTTGGTGTTGGTGGTGTACTGTGGTTGGATAATGGAATGGCTCATTGCGATAGTGGTGTTATGTGATAGAGTATAACTGCATTTTAAACTGGAACCTGTGGCAACCACAGTTTGGGTGATTTCGCAGCGATCACCAAAATTAACAAAATAAATATATTTGTACAGAATATACATACACATATATATGTATAGCCCTATCTGGAGCTTATTATATCTTATTTAGTGCCAGTAGGGGGCACTAAATTTATTGCCCACATTAGTTTGTGCAGCATTGTCACCAGGAGTTCTACTTACTTACATGACGAAGGGTTTCATTTTATTAGTTATATTATATGTAGACAGTATTAAAAGGTGTTAACCCACTGGACTATGAATATTTCCACAAACATGATGCTTGACATTATTTTAAGGATTGAATATAATTCAGATAAAATGACCTAATAGAACAGCCAGGCTGCAAACTCAAAAGGCCAGGTCAGACATGCATTTGCAGAAATTGATTATATATAATCATGTGCAAATATTCTATTAGTACCTTCAACACCACTCGTAAACTTGGGCATGAGCCTTTTTTTCAGGGTAGCAATGTAAATGAAAATTTGCATTGCTGAAATACTGCATACTGTATAACGTATAAAATGAAAATTTCACAGCCATGTCATCAACTGACATGCCTTTGACAGACAAGGTCAAGATTAGACAGCACAATAAATAAACAATTTATGTACATGCAAGAGCAATTTTAGCTGTATAATCTGTAATGTTTTAGTTTATTTTTAGCGTAAATATGCAGTCATATGTAACTTTGCTCAGCCAGCTGTAAATCTTTGGAAGATTTACTGTAGCACCCTGCAAGCATGTTAGACCATATCAGCTACTTTCCAGTTCAGTCTGGAACATCCAAAATGCCAAGTAGCCTCATCTAATGCCAACATGCACAAGGCTGTTCACCATCAATTTGCCCTCATCCCCAAACCAGCCTTCAATGTTTTTAACTCTTCCTCCTTGTTGTCAGGAATCACCAGCTGTCACTGAATAGCACCAAAAATCCCAATGTCAGACTACGATGCACTGTTAACCAGATTCATAAAAGTATTTACTGCCATTATGTACAGTAAATCACACAGAGCAGAAGTAAATTTAATATAGTTGCACCCACTCAAATTGCTTTAAATAACAGTTACCAACTTTTAATGTAAATTCATTGGCACTTATTTTCTCATTGATGTCTCATTTTCTTTCAAGCTTCATTGAACAAAAATGGATAGAACACAGACTTAAAGGGAAAATTCCAAGCAGAATGGGTCGACTTACGTGATGAGAATTGACTGGTTTTCTCTATCTGAAAGAAAAAAAGAGGTAATTGTCGCAGTGTACTTCCAGGCAATATCAGATAGTTTTTCAACATCATGTGAATGTGCCAATGCTGAATGGCAACAGAGTAGGGTAGGTTGTCAAAACCGGCATACAGCTCTGCCCTGACGTCCATTACTTCCCAAATTCTTACCTGTAAGCATGTACTGATAGGCATTGTCAGAAATTGAAAAGATATGAGGAGGAGCTTCACTCCTCTTCTTTCCTCTGTAAGCGATGACCACCTCCTGATTGTATACTGGCAGCCACTTGTAGGGGTTGACAGTGACGCAGAACAGCCCTGAGTAGGTCTGAAAGAGAGAAGCATAGGTCAAGTCATCAGGTCATTTTCTTTCCCTACTTCTGTGTAAATGAATGTGAGTGTGGCAGGTCTGTACTCACATAGATCATCCAGGCTGCATAACGCTCTTTGAGGTTAAACAGAACAGCGGGCTCATGCAGGAAGGTGAACATGGCCATGTCCTCAATTTTATCAAACTTGGGCGGGTTCTGAGGATGGACGTCCACCTCCTTTACAGTAACGGTCTAAGAAAAGTAGAATTGAGAGCAGCATCACTCTGAAATTATTGTAATGTCTCCCAAGAAATTGTCACAGTAATGAATTCAAGTGTGAGTGCAAGTTTTACATTTTCCAGTCCTTTTTTAAATCCAAAGCCAAAAACAGCCACCCTTACCTTGCCTCTCTCAGTTTCAGCAGTGACTTTGTCTCCTTCACGGCTAACGATGGAGGCCTTAACAAACTCCTCCACGGGGTCGGGCACAAAGCACTCCTTCTTCATGTCGAAGGGGCGAGTCTGCGCCTCCAGACGCTCCCTCTCTGACTTCCGCAGGAAAGGCGCAGCAGCCCCAAACTCTGACTGGTCCCCCATTTTCTAACCAACCAAGAAGTCATCACTCATTTCTTAGAGCACAATTATCTGTGTGTTTATGTTTGATTCATGTATTTTAGCTCCATTTATTGTAGTGTTAAAAATACATCTTTAAGTGATAAATCTTTTGTAATGTATGACTGTTTGTTGTTTTAAGAGCAGCTTCTCCTTAAAGAGTGATTAAGCTACAACCGCAATTCTAGTACTGCAATACAAAATTCAATAGGATGCTGGTGTTTTGTAAGGAATTATTATTTGAAAACTAGCAAATTAAATTCTCTTACCTCTTAATAAATCCTTGAGCAGAAGATCAGCAGTGAGTTGGGCTTGTAGTGACTAAAAGAAAGAAAGAGAAAAAACTGTTTTACCAGCATTCCCCACAACTGTCTGCAGTTAAGGCTTCTTTGCCTTTGCAGCAGATGGCAGCAAAGGAAAACAGATGCACCTTCAGCCCAATGGGCATTGCCTCCTTTTAGACAGGGTAACTGTTACTACAGAACCTGTGCTATTGCCAGATAATTATTCTGTTACTAACTAAGAATTAGTTCCACAGTAACAGAAGTGGGAGGTGCAGGTGGAGGAAAGTGGCTTCTGTTGCAGCTTACCCTCAGATAATGCAATTGGCCTGTCCAGGTCCAACTCTCTCCACTCTTTTTAAAGGAAGTCACTCTCCAAATTTGGAAGTGGCATCTCGAGAACCCGGAATGTTATTGTGTCTGTTCAATTGGTGTGCAGACGCAGGAGGGGGTTGGGGAGGTGGAGGAGAATCAGGCTTTGTTTCAGTTGTCTGAGGGGCCTATGAGAGTGGGCATGGGAACCACAGCATACAAGCTTAGAGCAGAGTCTTATCAAGTGAGGTCTTTCTAGCCCATATTAGGTACTGCTGTGCACACTTAGTGCTGTGGTAACATCTGAGGTGCATCCTTCATAAGCATGGTAATGTCACTCTGAACTGAAGCTAAAGAAAAAAAATCAATATTTTAATTAATTACCTGTCTGTATTGGTAGAAAATGTATTTAATAATAAATGTTGTATAAAGCAAATTATTACATATTATTTTTACTATTGCAACTGAAACTTAAAAGAATATCCCCTTATGAGGCTGTGTGGCTATGTGGTTTATGTGGCTGTGTGGCTATGTGGTTGTGTGGCGGTATATGATTATGTGGTTATGTGGCTGTTTGCTCAACACATTTTCACCCCAACTAGTCAAATATTGCAGCTTGGGCAAGGGCTCTTTGTATCACTATTCGACACGTTTGGGCAAGGACTCTTCCCGTCACCATTCGACGCGTCGGATAGACTTAAGCGTCTTCGGTTGATGAGTTCAGTAGCCCGTTGACTGCGAGGCTACTGAAATAAACTACGTCACCCAGCATGTAGTAGCCTAGGTTCATGTTGATGTTTTTAAAATAATTTTCCATGTAGCCTAGCGTATTAAAATGACATAATTTCTAGTATATTTCGCTGTATAGGATTTTAAGTAATTGAATTTGAATAGGTCACAATAGTATTGATTATCTACAAATACGAGCTCTAAATGTGCGCTGTGGTTCAGGCTACTGTCTGTCCATAGCGTCAAAATCCGCCAAAGTGGTAATTCAATTTAATGGGTTACCAAACTCGTCAACCGAAGACGCTTACGTCTATCCAACGCGTCGAATAGTGACGCGAAGAACCCTTGCCCAAGCTGCAGTATTTGACGAGTTGGGGTGAGAACCTGTTGGTTTGTTTATGTGGCTGAGTGGCTTGTGTAACTGTGTGGTTATGCCAATAGTCAGCTGCTTCTGCTAGGACAGTACAATTTTCACAGCTGGGGAAGGCAGAGCTTTGGTGCCAGACTGACTAGAAGAGCCACTGTTGCACAGTGAGGCAGAGTCACTGTTGCACATATCCAGCCAGCTGAAACCTTCCATCCCTGGATGGTGCTAAAGCCAATTGTGCATTACCTCCCAGGTTCTCTGGCCTTTCATATGTAATATCTCTTTCTACAATCAGACTGAAGAGTGAGGAAATGCATTAAATAGTTACACTCAGGTTACACTCATAAATTAATGTTTTCTTTATGTCTGAGCAATACTTTATGTCATAGACCAAACAGAATAATGGAAACAAATGGCTGATTTAACAGGCCATTGATGTAGTGCTGAAAGAACACAATCATTTGTTCCAGTAACATGATTGATAGTGTTGAAAAACAGCACATGGGTTCGTTTCTCAGGGGGCTCAGAAAGAGTTAAAGTTCTTTATTTGTAATGCGTAGTATTTTGATATCCTTACCCCGACTTCACCAGGGTGTAAACATCAAAGATGTCCAATAGTCTAAATAAAGTGTATACAGACAGTGGGATTAAGCAGGCGGCACAGTCAGAGGTCTGTCACAGGTGACATACTGTGGAGGACTGCAGCTGTTCCAGCACTGGACCAAGGTAAGGCCAAGGTCACTACTGGCACACTCTCCATTATCACTTAGCAGTCAGAGTAATCTTTGCTCTCAGCTCCATCATGATGACAGGGCATTGTTTCCTTGAGGACAAAGATAACCCTGTGAAATTCCAGCCGAGTGCCTCTCACTGATTGAGAAGAACAGCTTGTGAGGCCCTTCGAGAGTCAGACTCCAGTCACTGCCATTGTGCTTCATTACAATGAATTAGTTGAGCTTAAATTCAGTAATTGCATTTCCTGAAATTAACTTCTTCATTCTGTCAATTTACAACCAAGCACTGTGCCGCTCTGACATTTGAACCAAAATGGGTCTGATTTTTTTTCGCAATAAAGTTATGTTAGGCAATAAAAATCAATTGTTGACCATTATGATGTGTTGTTTAATGTGCAGAGCCTTTTCAGTTTATTGAGGTTGTCAGCTTTGACTGTTCTTTAAAAGGCATATGCTGTAATTATTTTATGGTCAATGGTTATGGTCAAAAAAAGATATATATTTTTACGGTTATGGGCTAAAATGAAATGAAATGACAAAGGTGCCATACACAAAGGCTATCAGATTTGTGATATAAAATATAAAACATCAATATCATCAGATATACAGGAAGTAGCCAATAGACTTCCATAATTTTAGTTTTTTATCACTCAATCTTGGTTTTAATTACATTGTGTTACTCCGTGTTCTGTGAAATTCTGTTATATTTTGAAAAATATTCTAGAAAGTATTTACTTTTTGGATGTCCTTACAGAGTTCTTTCACAGGATATAATGGGTTGGCAGGGTAAGATTAATGACGTTTAACAAATTACGCGATATCTGTAGCTTATGTTCCTATGTTCCCGAAGTGAAGTGACCATTCCACCATATGTCACAGTCAAGGAGGGCCTGACAAGAGTGAGCGAGAATGAGCACCAAATAAAGACACAGCAGCAAGGGTCATCAGATAAGACACAAACTGTTCGTCCGTGACGATTGCTAGAATGACTTTCATTTAGACAGGCTCCCACCACTTTCTAATGAGGCCCGGGGTCATGGTGGTGAATACAAGTGAGAAATACCACCCGGTGGCTAAAGACCCTGTTGAGATAATGCTGACACCTCACACTGTCTAAAGGGGTAAAACAGACCTGGAATACATGAGCAAAATAATTTCCTTTTGTAGATCAAATATAAGGTACAAGTCTATTGTATGAAAAATCTTACGCTTGATTGCATAAAGTATAGCCCCTCCACCCCTACCCTCACTACGTACACACACGCCTGCACGCACATGCATGCACACACACACGCACACACACACACACACTCCTAGCTTTATGAACTCCTTAATTAGACAGGTCACTTGGGCATTCCATTCTCAGCTCCTTAGTGACGTCCCATTTCCAGCTGCCAGTTCGTCATAGCCTGTAACCTAACCTCTGTCTTTTTTTAACAGGGTGTCTCTTGTTTGAGTGTGACATTCTAATATTGTTCTAAAGTCTATGGTAGCCACAAGGGCGCCACCTCCTTGTGGAAGATGAGATCTACGTTGGCAAGTGCTAAGAGCTGGCCAAAATAGTGTCAAATACGCATATTTTCACTGTAAAATGTATTTATTTATCTGAAGTTTCTTTTCAAATGTTTTCTAACATCACAAAATATATTCGAAAATTATCTTCAAGGTACACAGAGATGATTTGTCCATCATTTCTTGTTAGTTTTGTCATACATTTCCTTTTAAGGTATTAACACCTGTTTGTGTCATAGTATTCATATTGTGTCGAGTAAAATCATCATTTGCCTCTATCTCCCCCTTTGTTACTGTGGTAATGAACACCTGTCTGTTTCTCTGGAGAGTCCAGGCTGAGGGTGAGTGTAATGTGAGAAGTAAGTGAGGTGTGTGAAGATTGAGACTAAAGGACACACTGAGTCCCTGATTAGTATCCAGCATCTCTCCCCTCCGCTCTGTGGCTCCTGCTGGCTCACACAGGCTCTGCCACTACAGGAAGACACCCTGAGGCCTGAAGGTGACCTGCTCTAGGGGACACTGCTTAGCTCCAGATCATTGCAGCAGGAGAGACGGGGAGGTAAGGACTCACTCAGCATGTTTGTACTTCAAAAGTCCTATTGCAATAGCACTGGAATTTTGTCTAATTTCAATTGATAAAAAATGTAAAGATAAAAAATTATATATATATATATATATATATATATATACAGTACATGAATACATACAATATCCCGTCATGTATATGGGTTTACCAGCTGGAAGGTAGATTTTTCATTTAGTTGACCAGCCACTTACTTGTTTGTCTTTCATTTTCCCCTGGAGAGAAGAACTCCTTTTGCAAATTGAAATAATTAACTGGCCTGCATTCGCCAGAGAAACTTGCTTCAGATGCTACATTTATTGTTGTGGTTAAAACAGTTTTGAAGCTGATGGTCAGTTTTCCTATTTAGTAATAATGCTACAGGCTGAGATCCTGCCCTCTAGAGCATCTTTTATCTTGAGTGTATCTGAGTGTATCTTTATTTTACTCATTTGTTTATTTTTAATACATGTGTGTTGCACCTCTCCGAAAAGGCAACATTTTGTACTTATATAGCAAATTATTAAGAACATTCTGTTTCTCTGTTATGTTTCTCTAATGCATATTATATTCATATAATAGAGGTGTAAGCAAAAAAAGAGGATGATGATATATAATAAAAGGCTGTAACAGGAGGATGAAACGTTTCACAGGTGCAGTGAAAATTTTCAAATAAAACTAATTTTCACCGGATTATATTTAATTTTAATAAGTACTTTTAACATTTGGCTGGTGATTCATCAAATACTGTGCACCAGGAATTTTAAAATAAGGGAACCCTACATGTGGGCAGTCTCAGAATGATTAACTTTTTCTTAGTGGTGGTCTTGTAGTTTTCAAGCAAAAGCTTCAGTAGAAACATTTACACTTATTTATTTAAGTTAAATATGTGCCCATTTTTTTTCCAAAGCATACAGTTGTAAAATTAAAAAGAAAAAAAATAGATGATTTACAGAGGATACTTGATGGTGTATGCCATGTTCAATATGTTTTATGAAAAGTACATTTATTTAGTTTCATTTTTGACTGCTCACTAGAGCAAGCACTGATCACTGCCTGTACCGCCCTGGACTATGAGTTATTCTCTCCATGTATAAGTGAGAAAGGGATTTATCCTTGCCAAGTGTCAATGATTGTGTGTCACAGTGATTTAGTATCTGGTGATTTAGTATTTGCTGAGTGTAACCTTGAGACTTGGCACCTTTCATTCCCTGTCCTAGCTTCTGTGCACTTCCCTGTTTTATAACCCCACCCCCTGGGTCACATGCACCTTCCCTCAAATTCCTGCCCCCTCTCTGTCTACTCCAGGTCACGTCCTGAACCCAGTCATATCCATATCAATTCCCCACTACACCTCGTCACATACTGCGAGAGCACCAGAGGTCAATGAAGAGTGAGGTGAAAAGCTTAGTGAAATATGTTCCACTTATTCTGCCACTTATTCACACTAGTTTAACCTGCCTGTCAAACCGCAGTAATAAAATAACAGAAACAAAGGCCTGATCCTTGGATTATTACCAGGCTGGTTTTTATAGGATCACATGAAGTTGTGCCTACCTAATCTGGATTGGATAGGTTCATATGTAGCTGTGTATGGCTCATCTGTTTTGAATATGTTGACATGTAGCTATTCATGGCTAATCTGGTTTAAATACTGTAGGTTCACATGTAGCTGTGCAAGGCTAAGCTGGTTTGTATAGATTCACGTGTAGCTGTGCAAGGCTAAGCTGGTTTGTATAGATTCACGTGTAGCTGTGCAAGGCTAAGCTGGTTTGTTTAGTTTCACGTGTAGCTGTGCAAGGCTCATTTGGTTCGGATAGGTTCACATGTAGCTGTGCATGTCTAATGGAAACAAGGTAACAGGCAATTTTAGTGAACTGCTGAAACAGGTTTTATTTCACACAGTTAGAGGAAGAAGACAGTGATAGTAGAGGGAAGACTACAGCACAGCAGACAAGGGGCTTTCATAAAGGTCCATCTGAGAGCTTCACTCTTCATCAAACCCTTTCTGTGATGACAGAGATAGTTGGAGAGAAGGGAGAAAAGAAAGGCACTGAGAGTTGATCGCATGTTTTATGCTTTAGTATTAAGCAGTTTTTGTGGTTTTATGACTTGTACTCTTTATTTCAGGGAATGGATTGATAGGTTTGTTTACATTCTATTTTAATGGTTGAATATTGAATGTTCTATTCTATTGATTGAATGTGGGTTACTAATTTGCAATAAAGAATAATTGACATAATGTTAGCTTATAACATACTTAATTGGTATTAAGTATATTACATGAGTATAAATGAGCATATTAAATAATAACAGTTTAATAAGGATTTACATACTGTGTCAGTTAGTTAATACCAGCAATATTGCTGTTGATGTATCTTAGCAATGACTCTTCCACAGTTGTGACATGGAAAACATTTGAGAGCATCTAATGTTTTCCTGTCTTATCTGCTTGGTAGGGATCATCATTTACACATCTGCCATAACAGTGATATAGTCAGTGTGCACCCGAAAGCATCAGAGTGCATTCTCGCTGACCTTTGAGCCCACATCACGGGTCTTGGCACGCAGCTTGTTGACCTGGGACTCTGCAATGTCGGCCCTCTCCTCTGCCTCGTCCAGCTCATGTTGCAGCTTGCGGAACTTGGTCAGATTAGAGTTGGCCTGTTCCTCCTGTGTCACACAAACACACAGCAAATCAATAAAGCCTGAGCTAAGAAACAGCTTTGTGTTACAGCTGATAATATAGACTACAGTTACCATGTAAAGAACTACATCCATGTTAAGAACGCAAGTTGATACTCACAGCCTCCTCTGAAGTTCTCTTGTAGGACTTGACCTTCAACTGCAGCTTGTCCACCAGATCCTGCAGACGGGCCAAATTCTTACGGTCCTCTTCAGTCTGGAAATGAATGTGAGATGATCGCAAATTTAAGAGCATCTAATTTTTTGCGTCCCCTTGGATCAAACAAGTTTACAGCAGTAAACCAGTAGGATACCTGGTAGGTGAGCTCTTTGATGCGTCTCTCATACTTGCGTATGCCCTTCACAGCATCACTGCTCTTTTTCTGCTCGGCCTCAACCTCATTCTCCAGCTCCTTTACCTGAAGAGATTATGAATGAATTGTGTACTTACTTAGTAACATCATTTTTAACCATAGGGTACTTTTTAATAACAAGATATTGTGCACTGAATTACTGACCTTGGCTAATATAGTGGCACATTAGACACTCACCATGGCATATATAGTAGTAGAGTGGTACATTAGACACTCACCCTGGCTTCCAGTTTCTGCACTTGCTTCTTGCCACCTTTCATGGCGATTTGCTCAGCTTCGTCCAGACGGTGCTGCAGGTCCTTGATAGTCTGCTCCATGTTCTTCTTCATGCGCTCCAGGTGAGCACTGGTGTCCTGCTCCTTCTTTAGCTCTTCTGCCATCATGGCAGCATCAGTAATGGCCTTCTTTGCTTTTTCTTCTGCATTTCTGCACTCCTGTACAGCCTCCTCCACCTCTGTCTGAAGCTGGGCTGTGTCACCTTCCAGCTTCTTCTTCTGGTTGAGCAGGCTGGTGTTCTATAGCAATAAAGAGGTTGCAGACACTGGAGCTGAACACACTTTCACAGTTAATGAAAGCACCCCAAGGAGAGGTGGTACTTTGCTACCTTACCTGTGAGTGCAGAAGCTGCACTCTCTCACTGACATCCAGCAGCTCTTGTTCAGCCAGTTTCCGGCCTCTTTCTGTCTGCTCCAGCATGGCCCTCAGCTCCTCCAGCTCTGCCTGCAGGAGATTGTTGCGTCTCTCCACAATGGCAATGTTTTCTTTCAGATCATCATTGGCACGAAGGGCTTCATCCAGCTGCAACTGAGCATCCTAAATGAGATGGGAAGGAAGAATATTATTATTTTAGTGTGTGGGTTTCAATTCCTTCTACTGTTTGTGTGAAAATGAATGAATTGCATTGAAATGCAGAAAGATCTGATTTACCTTCATGTGTGCATGGAGGGCTTTGAGCTGCTTCTGAGCCTCAGCGGCCTGTCTGTTGGCCTGGCTGAGTTGGATCTCCATCTCATTGAGATCTCCCTCCATCTTCTTCTTCAGCCTGAGGGCCTCATTTCTACTGCGGGTCTCTGCTTCCAAGGAGCTTTGCAGAGTATCCACCATTCTTTGCTGGTTCCTCTTGGCCTGCTCCATCTCTTCATCCTTTTCAGTGAGCTTGCGCTCAATATCAGCTTTCACCTGGTTAAACTCCAGCTGGGCTCTCAGGATCTTGCCTTCTTCATGCTCTAGAGAGGCCTATAGGAAACCAAAATTATCAATAAGTGTAATCATTCAAACTGCCTTTACATTACAATCTACACACAGCACATTCAGCCTTGACACTTCTGTCTGTAAGAGTTGTCCACTCCATAGAATAATAGTATATAATTAATTCAGTGCTGTCCATACTCACTTCAGCTTCCTCTAAAGCAGACTGAATCTCTGCCTTCTCCTGTTCCAGCTGCTTACGGACCTTCTCCAGCTCATGGATAGTCTTCCCACCCTCACCAAGTTGCTCAGTGAGGTCAGAGATTTCCTCTAAGAAGAGAACATTATGTCATGCAACTGTAGAGAAAAAAGAGATTTATCTTTTCATAAGCTAAAGAAGTATATCAAACCTTGCAGAATCTTGTTCTCTCTCTTCATTGTTTCCAGATGATCCAAGGACTCCTCATAGGAGTTCTTCAGCTTGAAGAGCTCAGTGCTCAGAGATCTGGCCTCCTTCTGGGAACTTTCCAGCTCAGACTGAGACTCCTCATATTTCTGCTTCCACTCTGCCAGGATCTGATGTGATTGTAAAAGTAGTTATTTACCTCTAGTCATTCATAAAGCTACATACAAATTAATGAAATTCAGAATTTCTCATTGCCTTGTCAAAGTTTCTTTGCTTCTTATCCAGAGCAGCAGCAGCTGCATTGGATCTCTCCACATCCACCATGAGATCTTCAATCTCATTTTGCAGCCTGTGTTTGGTCTTCTCCAGGGAGGAACATTTAGCATTTACAGCTTCCACAGCCTCTTCTGCTTCCTGCAGTCTCTGAGCCAGTTTCTTCCTGGAATGAAGAGGTGGTTAATTCAACATGGTTGATATAGTTGGCGTGCTATGGCAACATTACACAAGATTGACGTATCATTTTTTCACTATAGTAGCTTCATGATTTCATCTTAGTGAGAATGACACAAACTAAATTTAATTGTTGCAATTCCCAATATATTAGATTTTCAATGAACAGATAACGAGGTCAAGAGAGTGTATATTTTTCGTATGTAATTCCTTACTTTGCCTCCTCCAGTTCCTCAGTCCTCTGGATGGCATCAGTCTCATATTTAGTTCTCCACTGAGCCACCTCAGAGTTGGCTTTGGAGAGACTGCGCTGCAGCTCACCCTTTGCTTCCTGCTCTTCCTCATACTGCTCCCTCAGCAGGTCAGAGTCATGGCGAGCAGACTGCACCGCATGGGCTAGTGCATTTTTCGCCTGAGTATCACAAAAAATCCTCACATCTTCATTTGCACCTTAAGTTAGCAAGAAGCTCTCCCATCTCATTGGAATAACGTATAGACAGAATAAATGTTATAGTGTACATAAACTGTAAAGAATACTGTAGCAGGAGAGATATTTCAGTACCTTGATCTCCTCATCCAGTTGTCTTTTAAGATCCTCAATCTGTTGAGTGTATGACTGTTTACCCCTGGTCAGCTGTGAAATTAGACTTTCCTTCTCTTCCAACTGTCTTGTCAGCTCCCCTAATAAAAATTAGAGTTTTTTTGTTGTTGGGTGTATTTCAGACAGAGTTATGTTGGACATTACATTCTCATAATTGTGCATACCATTTTCTGTCTGAAGTTTTGCTCTCTGTGTTGTGAAGTCATTGATAGCCCGTTGGTTTTCGTCACACTTAATCCTGTATTCATTGGCTTGATCTTCTAGAGTCCTACTCATCTTCTCCAGGTTAGTCTTCAAAATTCAAATAAAAAATAATTTAGACATTTCCAATACCATTAATGTGCCATTATTGAACTTAACTCTCAATATTAAACCTTAAACTAGTTTGTACACACATTCCAGAACACCTCTGTAAAGAATTTTGCCTATGGTTGTGACTTCCTTATTACTTATGTGGTACTTTGTGTTTCAGTAATTATTGTTGTCCAGTGATATTTCAGACAAAGCTCTGGACAAATGTTAAACTAACACTGTGATAACTAATGGAGTACATCGACATATCTACTGCCTATTTATTTACATCAAGATTTATTCACCTTGGTCTTGATGATCTGCTCCATATTGGAGACCACATCGTCCAGCTCTAGTCTGAGCTCACTCTTCTCCTTCTCCAGCTTCTGCTTCACTCTCTGCAGGTTGTCGATCTGCTCTCCAAGGTCAGCCACACTATCAGCTTGCTTCTTCCTCAGTGTAGCAGCTGTGGCCTCATGCTGCAGTGTGGCCTCTTCAAGGTCTCTGCGTAATTTTTGGAACTCAGCCTCCCTCTTCTTGTTCATCTCAATCTGGACAGCGGTGGCCCCACCTGCCTCCTCCAATCTCTCACTGATCTCCTCCAGCTCTCTGGACAAGTCTGCCCTCTGTTTCTCCACCTTGGCACGGGCAGCTCTCTCAGCCTCCAGCTCTTCCTCTAGCTCCTCAATTCGAGCCTAGTACAAGAACAAACCATGCCTTTGTGGTAAGAACACACTCAAACTATGCTCAATCTCAAAATAAACTTTGATTAGTTAAGCTTCCAATACAACTGCCTGAGGGGCTAAGTGTACCTGTAGCTCCTTAAGTTTCTTCTGAAGCTGTGCCATCAAAGATTGTTCATCTTCAATCTTACTATTCAGCTGGCTTATCTCAAAGTCTTTCCTGTGGAAAGGAGATTATATGTTTAACTATTTATGACTGGTAGTACAGCACATCTTAACTGGTTTTGGTTGGGATCTTACTTCTTAAGCCTCTCTTCCAGCTGCTGCTTGTCATTCTCTAGGTCCATTACATTTTCCTGAGAGAGTTTCAGGTCTCCTTCCAACTTCCTCTTGGCCCTCTCAAGATCCATTCGGATCTTCTTCTCCTGTTCCAGAGATCCTTCAAGCTGAAATATTAAAAACATATTGAGTGTTGACATTTTCCTGCGAACTCTACTTCTGTGCTTTAATTTCTTGATTATGGAAATGTTGTAAGAAATACAAATTATTTTGAGAGTTCTTACATCATCCACTTGCTGCTCCAACTTGGCTTTAGCCTTTGTCAAAGTGTTGACTTTGTCTTCCTCACTCTGCAGGTCATCCAGTGTTTGCTGGTGAGCCTCCTGTAGAGCCTTCTTCTCCTTAGTCAGCTTGGCAATTATTTCGTCCAGAGCTGCCATTTCTTCAGTCATGTTCTTCACCTATGAACACACATAGAGCGTCAGTAGACTAGTGCCAATGCCAACTCTGGTCAGTAGTTCCATAGGGAAATGTGCAAATGTAATTGCACCCAAGGGCATGGGAGGGTTCAGTTGTTTAAGAGTATGCATTCTTCATTCTTCCATGTCAAATTTATAAGACCTAACACAAAATTGGAAGGCAGGTGAACACTGACCTTGTTCTCAGTGGCATGCTTCTCCTTCTCCACTTTAGCCAGAGTGAGCTCCAGATCATCAATGTCTTTCTTGAGCTCAGAACACTCATCTTCCAGCTTCCTCTTCTTGGCAGTAAGTTCTGAGTTCATTTCCTCTTCATCATCCAGTCTCTCTGTCAGCTCTTTGGCTTTGGCCTCCAGCTGAATTTTGTTCTTTATTAATCCTTCACATCTTTCCTCAGCATCACAAAGATTATCTTGTTCCTGTGTGGTATGTTGATACACAATGTAAGCATTGAAAATTTGTAATGCAGACAATCCTCATCAAGGCTCTATAATTGTATCATGTGTTCAACATGAACTCACAGCCTGGACTTGAAGCTGCAGGTCATTCTTCTCTTGGAGAAGTGAGACCATCTTCTCTTCAAGCTCCTTTCTTCGTGCCTCAGACTTGGCGTAGGCTTCTTTCAGCTTCAGGAACTCCTCTTTCATGTTGGCCATCTCCTTCTCAGCTTCAGCCGACCTCAGCAGAGGCTTGATCTTAAAGTAGAGCTTCATCCAGGGCCAATTCTTCACACCCATGAAGGCTCGCACATTCCACTGGATAACAAGCAAGGCATCCCTGGTGGAAGATATGTTATGCACCATTTTTCAATCCAGGTAGAATGATTTGTTAAACAGTGTTGAGCAGTTTTACCAGCACAGAATATGATTTACCTGCAGTCTAAACATCAATCAGGGTGCTTGTCCAGTAATAGTCTTTGTAAAAACTGCTCTGTCCTATTTCCTTAATATTACATTTATTCATTTTCCAGAATATTATTCATGGATGTTTGTGTTAGGCACATTATTCCTCAATGGAATACCAGTCACTAAATATAGCTGCATGCAGCGATGTCAGAGGCCACACACCAAGAGCTATAAATCATTTGGGAGTACTTTGTCATGACCTGCAAACCTAATCCAAATAGTCGTAGTGGCACAAAATCGGCACAGAATTTGATGACATATGACCTAGATAGGTCCCTCTTTATACTGTAAATTTCTAAAATTTGAATGGAGGCTAGATTGAAAGGAGGTGTGGTCAGACATGTTTTCCACAATTTATGCATATTCATATTTAATTATCTTCAAGAATCATGGACTGTGGGGGTAATGCTTCTAAGGAGTCTTGGAGGGAAGCATTTGTGGCCATATGCATAAATTACAGTCCTGTGGTCATCTTTTCATGTATCACAATTTCCTTCACAATTTAACACAGTGAGATGCTGTAGATTCTGCATGCCAAATTTGGTGAGAATCAGGAAAACACTGTAGAAGTATGGAACCAGAATCCTTGACATTGTTGCAAAAAGTAGCAAAACACGGCACAGAACGGTCCTCAATATTTTAGTAGCTGGAAGGTGACACATCCCCTCTCCCGTCACACAAATTTTCAAGAACAAGTACAATAATTCAGCAGGATACACTGCTGCATGCCATTTTATTTGATAATATGCCTCTATCAGTGGGCATCTATCACTTGTTATTCATCACTTGCATTTATTTTTCTGTTATATAAAACTCACAAGCAGCAATCAGAATTCATACCTGCGGTCAACCATTTTCTGGTACTCCATCCTTGAGAGAAGTCCACGGGACCTGGCTTGGATCCCAGTGATGATTTTGGATAAACGTTCATCTCTCATCTCCTCCAGCTGACCCAGTAGGCCAGCCTTGAAGAACACCTGGCAGAGATGCAAAACAATGCTGACTTCTGTTAATAATTTTATAAAATTATAAATAGGACCACCTGCTTGTCTCCACCATTTGACCAGCAAGGATTTAAACTTGTATTTCATTGTTTAATCTATAAGGGTCCCCCTAGGCACTTCAAAGGCACAGTCATGTCACTAATCATAAAATTGTGTTTCTACTTGAGAGGTTTACAAAAACAATTTGCTAATGAACTATGGGGAGAGTCAGGAAGGAAAGTCAACATAGACGGAAGTTTAAATGCTTCAAAAAAACATGTAATTGAACAAGTGGTCCTCACTCCTGGTCATGGAGAGCTACAGAGTCTGCTGGCTTTTGTTGTTACACAACACTTAAGTAGCCAGGCAATTGATCAGTGAAAGTGGTTGATTACACATTTAAATCAGTCCAGCTGGTTTCTTAGGTCTGAATCAGTTGCTGATCTTAAGAAGGGAAAAAAAACAGCAGACTCTGTAGCTCTCCAGGACCAGGATCGAGTATTGCTGCTGTAAAAAGACAAATACATCCATATAAAGCAGAGGTGTCCAATCTTATCCAAAAAGTACCGGTTGTGGCTGCAGGTTTTTGCCGTACCCTGAGGGCCAGCCGAGAACAGGTGAAGTCTTTTACTCAGGGGCTGGCTGACTCGCTGACTCCGCATTGTTGAAATGTGTGTAAGTGGTGGTGTGAGTATCTTGCAGTATTTGTGCATTGTTGAAATATGCCCCAGTGGCATTCAGTGGTAGTATTAATCTTAAACGACTACCGACAGTAGGTGAGTACAATAATTTCCAAAGACAGAAAATCAGGAAAGTAGATGTGAAACGTGTTTGTGTTGTAGGTAGCTAGCTAGTGTTATGTTAACGTAATAGCCAACAGCATATTGTAGCCTATATTTGTTGGATAAGTAAGTTCAAAGCATTGAAAAACATTTGTTTGATTGCTTGCTAGCTAACTAGTTGCTATATTATACCTCAATGGCGAGTTACAAGTAGCTAAAATGTAATGTTGTACTGAAAGCTTATTGATGGCTAACTAGCTACTTAGCTAACCTCCATTTAATAGCTTAGTTGGTTATTGATAGCCAGAGACCTCGTTTAGGAATGTCAAGGTATGGCGCTCATCATATGTTGGAATTATGAACAGTGTTTCCAAATTTGCCCCTGTCCAAAAAGATTTCTTGTATGGGCCTCAGAAGTCATGTCATCATTCCCTACAGGTTCATAAGCATTTTCGAGACTTCCAGATAAAAAAAATAGGCCAGCAATGGGAGAACTGAATGCATTTCTCCCAATCTAATTCAAATTTTGGACGTTTGTTTGTATATGAAAACAGAATGCTTTTCATCCATTTTTATAATCTAAAAATATTTTGTGTAAAAAACACAAAAATTCACACATAAGACATTTGTTGTTACCCATTAGTATAATAAATTATAAGTTTTTTTAAGGCATGTCGTCAGCAATGCAATACACCACCACCCCACACTTTTTCAAGTAGTCTGGAAACTACTTGAAAAGAGGGCCCAGTACCATTCATAGACAAAAAAAAAGTAATGGGTAAAAAGTTCCAGTTTTGTGAAGAGTCTGCAGTTGCAGCTTGTCGTGTCATAAATCTTTGGTCTGAACTAATGAACTGTATAAGAACAGTGGTCTGAACTGACCTTTAAATTGCATGGAATGTACAGCAGTCTTCCGGGTTAAAGAATACTGAATTTAAAACATGACGTGTTTGGCCTTTCACTGCAGTCCCGTGAACACCGTAAGTTATCAACAGCAACAA
>NC_057940.1:14932838-15152838 GCF_018555375.3 Anguilla rostrata | reverse complement strand
GCTGGAGGCAGAGTTCAGGGTGGGGGAGGGTGTGAGGGGGGAGCTGGACGCTGGATGCAGGCCAGGCTCCTTCCTCTCTGCTTCAGATGTAGGATCTCGGGGAGGGGGGTGGGGGAGGGTTAGGGTTGCCTTACAGGCCCTCTCTCTCTTAATGATTTACTGAATAAAAAAAGTAAAAACACACGCTAGCACACAAGATGACCCCTGGAGGTGTTGCGCAGTTTTGAGGGAGAGGGCTTGGGGAATGCGGGCATAGAGAAATAACCCAACGCAAACCCAGCAGTGCAGGCCAGGGACTGCTCTGACATGTGCTGCCCCGCCCCCGCCCCCACCCTGGTTTAATTACATAATTACCAGCGGAAGTGCGCGGTCAGCAGAGCACCACGGTGACGCCGCCACTGGCGCATCTCCATGGCAACCAGCCCACACCTCCAGGTGCGTTACCTCATGCTGGAGCATTGCCGGTGTGAAAATCATCAGCTGCCAACTGCCCTGTGGCGATGAAGAAACCCCCCCAATAAGCCTTTTTAACGGAAGACTTTCGTTCTTTTGCCCTGGAACGCTTTGGTTACTGGTGTGTCGGACGCAATCCAGGTGGCAGGTGGCCTGATCCTGTCTGTCGCTAATCCCACTGTCCACCAGGCTAAAGTTGTGGCATCTGTTTCTTCCTCCACAGTCCAGTGCATTGCCCGGATCTTCCTTCAACCTGGCGCCCCCCCACATGTTCGGGAACCGGCTGAACCCCAACTCCGCCATGGCCTCCCTGTTCACCCAGTCGGAGAGCTCCCCTGCAGGTGAGGCCGCCTGAGACGGGCTCCGCCCGCACACCTTTCACCGCACGCACGTGTCCCAGCAGCACCTGCAACTGTATCAGCCTGGAGCCTGTCTGTTCTGGCCTCGTGGAGAAAAATCAGCTGTTGCTGATGAACATTATTAGCATTTTTTCAAACTGAATTGTCAAATAATCACATAGTGACTCCACAGTCTTTTTCTCCCCATACTGGGTTTTTTTTTGTAAATGTACTGTAGCAGGCAGACCGCAGAAATTGCACTCAGAGAAATATAAATGACAAGTGTATGAGAACAGCACATAATTGCACACGCGCGATATTAATTTTTGATTTATGTGCGTGGGAGGCGTAGGTGAATAATGTGTGCGTTGTTCGCCCGATATTACTGGTACATGTTTTTTTTTTTCTGCGCATAAATCAAATGTTAATATGTTTTACTTTGAGGAGTTCAAAACGCGGGGTCTGCCACCGCTGTCTGCGTGAGACAAATAGACACAAAATATTGGCCCTGCCCCCCGCCGCCACCTCATTCTGGGAGCGGGGGAATATGCGGGGCCGAGCGGGGCCCGCTCCGCGCACGGGGCCCGAAAACAGAAACCCGTGACAGAGAATATACACATCTGCTTAATGAACCGTGTTATTGCCCACCAAGTTATTACAGTATTACTGCACTGGATACATCGGTATACTGTCTGGAGAAGGGAGCCAGTTTGAAACTGTAGCCGCGCGGCGGAGTTTGGTTTGGAGCACACGCAGCCCCCCCCCCCCCCCCTCCTGTTCTCTGGAGTGAATAGGAGGGTTTTGTTTTCGCAAGTCTTTTTTTTTTTTTTTGCAGGACCCTTTAGCCATGCACAGGGTGGGGGTTTGGGGTGGGGTGGTTGGGAAGGGTTTGGGGGAGGTGTGGGGGGGGGGCGGTTGAGAGGGTTGGGGGAGGGGTAGGGGAGTGGAAATTGGGGGGAACGGCTGTGGCATTTGAGAAATAATGGATCAGTCATGCCTTTCGCCTCAAAGGGGGGTCACAGGGTCACTGGACTAACAATGGAGGAAAGAGCGCTCTTTTTTTCCCTTTTCCCCCCCTTTTTTTCTTTTTTAAAGGGCCCAGTACTCAGGTCTGTGGGTCTTGATGTAGCTGCTAGCATGTCATGCTGTGTGCAGAGTCTTCATTGTGTGTGACTGGTGTAGTTTTTTGATGCAGTATTTGCGCAGAAGTGTGAATGTGCCGCTGTAGGTCAGTGTGAGTTTAGGACAGTGGATTTGTGGGCTAGCTCTGTTTCCGTGGCAGCAGGCCTCAGGGCGGAGCCACGTGCTTCCTGGCCTCTCTCGCAGTTTACCCTGCGGACGGGTGGCGTTCCTGACGGCCGGCCCACGAGGGTGATGTATGGAACATGCAGTTGCGGGCTGGGGGGGGGGTGTTTGTGGGCGAGCTGAGGAGAGCGGAGGGCTGGAAAGTGTTAAAGTGTGGGGGGGGGGGGGATGGAATTGCCTGACTGTGGCTTGCTGGGGGAGGGGGGTTCTGCCGGACCGTCTGTCCGCATGTGTGATTCATTACTCTCACTGGGGAAAATGAAAAGAAGTGTCTACTCCCAGTGCAGTGTGTGTGTGTGTGTGTGTGCGCGCGTGTGCGTGCGAGCCTGTGTGTGAGCGTGCGGAAGGGGGGTGTGTGGTAAGGAAGAGGCACTGCGAGTCATGCGGGGACTCACTCAGTGTTCAGGGACTGGCTGCCAAAGATCACTCTCACTCAGCATCGGGGATGGATCGGGCGGCACAGTGGCCCCCTGAGCCTGGGGAGCGGCGGGCCGCTGCCACCGCCGCCGCTGCCAGATGCCTGACATACTCCACGCTGTTTACCTTTCAGACCCCGACCTGGGCTTCTCCACTTCAGGAGCGTCGCCAAAATCGAACCTCTCCCCTCGGTAAGTCCTGTTCCTGTTCCTCTGCCAGCATCGCCCCAATCTCCTGCCTCCTCCACCCTCTCCCCACCCCAACACAGCCCCACCCTCCTCTCCTTCTCCCTGTGGTTAGTGTCTCTAATCTTATCAGCAGAAGATCCTTTTCATTTTTTCTAACTGGCTGATAAGTTGTCTGTCTCGGGTTCACAAAGGGAACAGTGTTTGGTGTGGAGAATGCTCTTCAGTTGCCAATTATTTGTTGTCATTTCAACAGATTAGTGTTGTATAGACAAAGCTAATGTTTTCATACCTCTATATCCATGTGAATATGTGAACAGAAACTTGCAAATGGTTATTTTATTCTTAATTATATGTGTGCATTTTAAAAATGCAGCTACATAAATATAATATAGAAATACATATAATAATAATTCTATAATAATAATATAGAATGTTTGTTTATCGATAAGTGTGACCACTCCAATACATGACCAAGTTCATGAAGTAGTGTTCCACTGTTTTAATAAATATTCGAATTATTTATTAATCTACAGGGTCCTAAAACGGTTTCTCCCTGTATTGGTTGACAGTAAAAGGGTCAACTTAACAATATGTGAGAAATCTCATTTCTTTTTTACTTTCAAGTTGGCTAATTTGGTACTAAATTTTTTTTTTTAATTATGTGTGGAATTGTAAAAAAAAAAGTAGTTTATAGATTTCATTTTATCTGATAAATGTATTATTCTTGTGATACTGTGAACTAAAATTATTGATGGTTTTGCCAACAGTTGTGAGTTATTATATTGTCTGTATATGCTGGCTCAATACAAAAGCTCTGTTTTTATAATATGTAGGTACCATACTCAAGCATTAAGTTAATGAGTTTTTGAAAAGACAGTGGACATATATGTGTACATTCATTACAGGCATTTGGCAGACGCTCTTATCCAGAGCGACGTACAACATTCAAAAGGGTTTGAACATGACAGGAATCATGCGTGTGTGTGTGTCTGCGTAGCCTGTTCTCAGTCTGTGGCTCTGGTGGAGTTACAACAGACGCAAAAACACATTTAAAAATAGGAAACTGGCAGATCCCGGGCAGATGGGCCCACAGCGCTTTCCCAGCTGTGGGAAGGCGAGAGCACTGGCGTAACTGGGAGCGTTTTAGCCGATGGGAGCGCGGATCAGGACGGGACCCAAGCGCGATTAATATTAATTCGGTGGCTGCAGTTGGGAAGATTGATGGCAGACCGGCGCTGGCAGGGTTGCTTGGGAAATGGATTTGCGCGCGCTTTCAGTATTGATGAAGTGTCTGACGCAGGACACATTCATAATAATAACAGCGATCAGGAGGCTGTCTGAATGGGAGCTGAGCGAGATTTACCGCAGTAGCCCGTTAAAGCCTCGGGGCTTGTCGCAAAACACGTCTTTATTTGTTTAACGCCACCTATACACTTTCGGACAAAAGTACACTGTCCCCGCAGGATCGTTTTTAGAAGTGTGACTGAGTAACAAGAAAGCTGGGTTTAAACGTGTCAGCCTTTCTGCCCTTGCGTCGGTCCTGGTTTTCTCACTCTCTCTCCTCTATTCGGAACGCTCATTTTGAATCACTTGCAGTGTATCTCGCAGCCACTGTTGGCGAGAGTGCAATAAAACGAGCACCTTAATGCACTTTATTATACTGCCTTGTTATATTAAAGGGATGTTTCGCTTTGATATAACACAAGTAATTTTGTGGAGCTAGCCTCGTTGTATTTGCATAGAGTGAGTACTGGCAACATCAGCTGTCCCTACTGACCGTAAACAGCATCAGCGTTACTTCCGGCTTCCGACTCACTCCCTTTCATTTTTAGGACCTCGTCGAAATGAGTAGTTTTAAAGCTTACACTAACTACGGAGGATAGATAGTAGATCGATAAAAGAGAGTACTAATGTCAAAAGGACTGTTTTTTTTCTTGATGTTTTCAGGTTCAGGTTGGCTAGAGGAATTATTTTCAAACTGGGTACTGCGTAGAAATACAGCAATCCGTAGTTTGATCATTTTAATGCACGCGCCCATGTGAGGTATGTTATTGTCAGCAAGAATACATCACTTTTTTCCGGATTTCCTTTTATTTTATAAGGCAATAAAATGTCGAAAATATATCAGATATAAAAAAAACAGACCTTTTGACATTAGTGCGCTCTTTTATTGATTTATTATCTTTGTGCTTTAAAACTTCATTTCGGGAAGGTCCCGAAAATGAATGGGAGTGAATTGGGAGCCAGACAACTGGCAGAAACGGTGATGACTTTAACGGTCAGCAGAGACAGTCAGCAGCTGATGTTGCTAGTATTCATGCTATGCAAATACAATGGGGTAAGTTTCACAAAATTTCTTCTGTTATACCAAAGTTAAATATCCCTTTTAAGGTGTGTACAAGATGTGGCTTTAACTCTAAACAACATGTGTAAACCACTGTCAACTAGACACCAAGTGCATAAAAGAAAAAGTAAATTTGTGTTTCACGTATTTCATTACAAAAAAGTAGTTGTATCACTGTAGTCTTCTTTGTTATGTATAAAGCTAACCAAAGTTTTCATCTGACATTTTTGTGTCTCTGTCTTCGCACCCCCATCTCTAGGTCTCCTGTGAGCGGTCTGCAGATCCGCTATGACCCACCTGGTGCAGGTGTCCTGGGTTCGACCGCCAACGGCACAAGCTCAGCGCCCCCAGTGGCCAACAGCATAGAGCAGCTGCTGGAGAGGCAGTGGAATGAGGGCCAGCAGTTTCTCCTACAGCAAGGGACCTCTGGGGACTGTAAGGCCACTTCTTACTTCCTGCTTCCTTCCTGGCTTGCTACTTCCCACTTCCTGCTTCCTACTTCCTGCATCCTGCTTCCTTCCTTTTTTACAGGAGCAGATACTTTGAGATTTAGGCCCAAATTAATTCTAACTACAATGCTTCTCGTACACAAGAAGACATTATTTAATTGTGTTTCAGTTTCTGTTGTTAACTGTTGATTTAAAAAAAATAATTAATTTAGCTAGATGTTTGTTTCATCACCTTCTACAATTGGTCGAATTTATAATGTTTGAAAAATAAAATATCAGGAAAACGTAACATATGCTGCTTGGTTGCCAGATTGAGCACACTAGGAACGAGTCTAGGCTGTGGAAATAAAGAATTTTGTAGTACAGATAATTCGTTTTTGTGTTATTTTCCATGTAAATGACATACATTATCTTGAGGGTGTTGCTCAAAAATAACTCAAATTACATTGTTTAATTTAGGATGATACGGAGCAGTCGCACCTATATTGTCTGTCCAGTCAATGAGTGCATGTCAAATTGAATGAATGTCTAGAATCACAATTTTGCCGTTTACATTGTGGTTTCATTACGCCTAATCTGTGCGTAATTGCTTCCATAGTTGCAAAATGACAGTAATTACCATTGAATGA
This sequence comes from Anguilla rostrata, assembly GCF_018555375.3. Taxonomy (NCBI): domain Eukaryota; kingdom Metazoa; phylum Chordata; class Actinopteri; order Anguilliformes; family Anguillidae; genus Anguilla; species Anguilla rostrata. The sequence continues at coordinate 15,146,715 of NC_057940.1, read as the reverse complement.
AAGCATGTTGGCTATTGCATCATTCAGTTCAATGCCATTTTATTGTCTATTTGATTATTATGTACATGACTGCGTTCTTGAGGTATTGTCACAGGCCGCCATCTTTTCGTGGTTATTAATAGATTTGAGAGCTCCTAGTTGGTGTCCAGGACGAGATCTCTGGTGGCTCTGGCTTCCTTAACGCGGTAGCAGGGCCTGGCGCTTTGTTTTGGCCTGTTTGCGCTGTACGAATGGCAGCTGCGATGATAGAAATGCTAATGGCGCGCGAGGAAGTGCGCGCGCGGCTAATCCTGTTAGACGGAGCACATTAGGACGGGTTCCAGCCCGGGGCCTCTGAGAGACCAGATGGCACGGGGGCCCCCAGGGCAGCAAAGGGGCCCACCCACCTTCCCTGAGGGCGCCTCTTCACTGGGCTGCGCCCCGGGCTACGCTAAAGCGCCCGGATATGTTCGGCGCAGCCATCGCGGTTGCTCCTGGCCACATGCAGTCCCTGCCGTTTCCCAGGAAATGAGATGCGCGTGGTGGCGTCGGAGGGAAGTTCTGGGAACATCTCATTTCCTCTGAATGAGAGGATCATTTTATTCAGGGATCTGATGAGGTGCCAGAAGGCCCGGATTATTGCTTGTCCACCGGCCTTGTCTCCCCCCCCCCCCCCCCCCCGATCTAAAACTCATCTCCTTTTCTCTCTAAACTCGTCTTTAAGACTGATGGAGTCCAGTGCCTAAATCGCTTTAAAACCTGTGCATTCCACATCAGAAGGATATTTACCTGGTAATGGAAAGTGAGCACAATGCTCCTTTTAAATGGGATTTAAAGTTGGCTTTGCCTGTTGCATTATATATGTTTTTATAAATGGATTTTCTGTGTGGTAAATGTTTTTCAGATTTTGCTGCAACTTTTAGATGCACTAAATGAGATGGCGTTATTTAAATCCTCACTACTCATAGATTTTGGAGTTAGCCTGAATGTCTGATTCCCTGGTGACCTGAGCTTGTATGAATCTGTCTCCTCATACTCTTGCTCTCGCTTATTTTCCCATATTTCACAGGCGTAGTGGTCACATGCTTTTCCTGTCATGTTTCTTGTCCTTCCTCTGTTCTCACAATTTTTTTTTCTTGTCATGTTGGCCAAGGAGACACGGATGTTTTTGTCTTTTTTATGCTTTTTTTTCTTTGTTTTATAATTTTATTTATCATGCACATTTTCTTGTTTCTCAAGTTTCTCAAGTAAAGCTGATCTCTTTTTGTCCCCCCCCCCCCCTCTCTCTCTCTCAGTGCTGGGCATGCTTAAGTCTCTGCACCAGCTGCAGGTGGAGAACAGGCGGCTGGAGGAACAGATACGGACTCTGACTGTGAAGAAGGAACGTCTGCAGCTGCTGAGTGCCCAGCTTTCCGTTCCTTTCCCACCGGCTAGCTCCGCCTACACCTCCACTGGCTCCTCCTCCTCTTCACCCCGCCCACTCCCCTCCAGCACACACACAGGTCAGCCTTCAAGCACACACACACACGCACACACACTGCTTAATGGGACATATTGCACTCTACTCAGGAGGGTGTACCATTGTCTGAAGGACTAGTTCATTTTTTGCATGTGTGTTTGTGCGGTTGGTGCTGACAGCCTTTTCCTCAATCCTAGATGTGTTGAACAGCAGCAAAAGTCCACAGCTGGGCAGCAGCTTCTTACCAGACTCTACACTCCCTCTAGCCATGCAGGTATGTCAGCTTCTGCCTCATACTGCATGGAAATTAGACAAATAGATGAACTATGGAATGTTTGCTTGTGAGACAAGTGGTGGTTTAGCTCAAGGTGTATGTAATGTGCAAACCTCACGCAATTCGACATGCAACAACACATCTGTAAAAAAATTAATGGTATTAATGTTAAAAAAGGAATAAATTATAGTATTTGTAGGACACTCGTTTGCTGAAAAATTTTATCTTTAATTTGTGCCTTAGCCTTGGGCCAGCCAATGGGATGGCAGCGGTATTGCTTAGAGGGAGTGGTGTTTAAGAAGGTCTGAGTGAGCCCCGCCCTCGATCTCCCCCCCAGGACCCCCCCTCCGGAGGACGCAGCAGCAGCGTCTCCTCCCTCTCCACCCCTCCCTCGCTGGGCCACGACTCCCCGCAGCCTGGCCAGCAGCAGCTACAGGTGAACGGGGTGGTGGGCGGAGCCTTGCAGGCCACGCCCACCGCCACAGCACCTTCCCTTCCCGCCCTCCCTGGGGTTACAGGGCTGATGGGGGCCATCCAGGGCGGCCAGCTGGCCATGAACGGCATTGTTGGGGCCCTGAATGGCGTAATCCAAACCTCTCCCAGCCTGGCGCAGAGCACCACCCCCCTCCCCCACCCCGCCGCCATGCCTGGAGTGTCCCTCACCCTGCCAAGCTCCCTGGGCAACAGGTGAGCCCTGCACCCTCCACACAACCACACACACACCAGCTTCTGACATGAGGCTTATATATTATAATCCCTGCTGGTTTGTAAAATGGGGCTGTAACTCTCAATCAAGTGGTTAGTGTCCAATTCTTGTTATGTCCAGGCGTGTAAAACTAGCTGAACCCATGTAGTTGATTCTTTGCATGTTCTCTCCTTCTGCCTTTGTTCCCTGGATCACAGCGGTGCCACACCTGCAAAGACCAGGTGAGCTCCTCGCTGTTGGTGCACCGTTGCCGTGGCAGCATGTGCAAAGTCAGACAGCCCCAGAAGTGTTGTTGAACAGTCCCGTCTTTGACTTGTTTGTGTGTAGCTGTCTTGTTGTGGTGTGCCTCGTTAAAGCATCTAATCCTCCAGGTGGAATGCACTCAAGGGAGACAGCAAAAGCTATGGTTTTACTCTGCCGCAAAAGAAACCTACAAAATGTGTTTTCGTCTCACTGTTCAGTGGACTGTTAATTCTAATGAACTACACTACCCAGTGTGCCTTCTCCCAGTGAATGCTGGGTTAAGTTTTTGGCAGCACCCTGGATTGTGTTATCGGGCAGAAAGAACAATCCACCGCTGGGACTGCGCTGTGTTGTGCGGTGGTCTGCCGCTTGCTGTGGTGTTGTGTATGTCTGTGTATTTCTGTTCTATACCCATTTGCCACCCCTGCATTTTGTCCACAGAAAAGCTACCTAGCGCTGTGCCGACCATGTGGTGACATGATAAATGCCAACAGTAACCTTGACAGTGCTATGTGTGGTGGCATGTTCTTTAGCATTAAGAACAGAAGGCCCCTTTGGCTGATCTCAGAACAGTAGTCCTGACAGCACTGCCGTGTGGTGTGCTCTCGATCCTCTAGCACGGCAGGCCTGGGGCTGATCTCAGAACAGCAGAGACAGATCCTCCTCCACCAGCACCAGCTCCAGCAACTCTTCCCCACTCCGGTAAGAGGCTCCCTGCACATAATGGAAATTTACATTCATTTGGCACGTAATGTCGGTAATCACAAGCAACAGGATTGAGTGGACGTTCATAGACAGTGACACTGTATAAATTAACATCGCTGATCAAACTCAAACTCTGTGTACAAGTAGATTAAATAAGGTATGCCATAATGCGCTTTGTGCTGATTTCTATTGGTGTATGTTTGGGTGCGGGTGCTCGTAGTGCTGTAGTACTATATGTGTATGAGTGTGTTCGTGTGCTCATAATGCTGTAGTACTGCACTGTGTCCAGTCGCTGTTCTCACTGTTTGTGCGTTTCCTGTGTCTCAGGAGCAGCAGACACTTCTCTACCAGCTCATGCAGCAGCAGCAGCAGCAGCAGCATCTCTCTTCCTCTCAGCTGCCAATCAGCAGCCTGCTCCCGGCCGCCCAGGGCGCCATCGCCGCCAACCCTTTCCTGGCCATGCACGCTGAGGCCGCTCAGAAAACCGCGGTGAGTGGGCGGGGGGGTATGCGTGGGCGCCTGCTCCCTGGCATGGACACCGCATGCATCCTTCCATTTCATTCTGCACATTTGTTTTGTTCTCTTCTTTACTTTCCACATAATGTATAGCACATTAAAATGGCTGCAGGGAACAAGGATAAATGACAGAATTGTACAGCATAAACTGCATGTTAGAAAGATGCTGGGGTTTCAGACTTTAGGAGTCCTGGAGAACTGTGCTGTCTGCTAGTTTTTGCTTCATTTACAACACTCGAGTGATCAAGGTCTAAATTTGGCTGTTGATTGATAAGAGACATAAACCTCCAGACGCTGTGGTCCTCCACGATTTTAGTTTCTAGCGATTTATAAGATTGAATTTCACCCTCTGTTTCTTTCCACCCTCCACTCTCCACAGAGGCTGGTGGAGAAGGGTGGAGCGGTGGCCGGGCAGGAGAAGAGCTGACGTCTCCTCCCCAAAAGCTCCTCTCAGCAGCCGCCATCTTAGAGCCGAGACTCGAGATTCCCAGCGGCTGGAGAACACCCTCCCGGAGAGACGTAGAGGAGCCCCAAGCTGCACTGCACAGAAACAGAATTCCCACTGAGCAGCCCAGGCCACCAGAGAACCAACGACCAGCCGAGAGTATCACCGTGGAAAGGGAGGGAGGGATTGTGTGAACCTAACTCCGGTCGAACCTTGGTCCAGCAGTGGGAGGTGGCGGTAGGCTGGCTTGCATCTTGCCGGGTCTTGGGGCCACTTAATTGAACAGCAGTGCATTCTGGGATTCCACTTGGGCCAACATGAACACTATAACTTGACTTAATTGGCCCTGGTGAATACAAATCGCGCCCTGTCGAGACATCAGACTAAAAATGAGTCTCTGCGAGATTAGCGTCGCCGAGCACGGCTACCAAGGGTCCTCCAGTTGCATTTGTCCTGATCCTTGGCTGAGCAAACTGATCCTGGTACAGCGGAGGGAGACGACGGAGGCCCACAATCAGGCATCTGCCGCCATGGCCACTGTACTGAGAGCAGTCACTGGGCCTCCTGCCGGTCCAATGCTGTCTGGCTGACTGTCAAAGACCCTGCCTGCGTTCTCCACCCACTCACACAACGTTTCAGCATCACTCTGCAGCTCCGACAGTACAATCAAATCTGTGTTTCGATCCGCTTTGCCTCTATCCAAAAAAAAGTGCATTAGGTGTGTAGCATTAGGTATGTAGCAGTGCCACAGAAAGCTGACTTTGTCTGTTTTGTCCTCGCCCACAATGTGCACAAGATTACGTATTTGTAAAACACCCAGTTTTCCATTTATCATTGAGATCCTTTGTGTTCCTACTACTGTTTCAATGGTGATTTCAAATTCGTTCAGCTCGGGTTGCCTAGCATACATTTATATGTTCGGCTAGATCTAGAGGACAATCTAACTGCGTAAAGATTTTTGATAGCGGAGGCTCACTTGTAAGAGGCTCCTTACAGCCTCAACTGTGTGCAGAGCTGAATGCAGATTTTTGGATTAGAGCGAGCCTGGTCAGTTTGGAATTGCACAGTTTTACCTCGTTTGTGTAAATATGCGTTTCTTTCTCCTTGGTGTTGTGATGCCACCTCAGTTTTTGTTCCAGTGTTTCCTTCAGCCTCATGGGTGACAAACTGGACACAAAGTATTTATTTTTAAATATGCAGGGAAATCTTTTTAGAAATCTTGCACCGTGTTCTTGACGGTGCACATTTTGTAATTTTTTTTTTCTTTTTTGGCAACAACTTTTCCCTTCTTTGTACAGCATTTGACAAATCTCAAAAAAAGTTTCTATTTCAGAATAGCACCAAAACTGTTATTTATGTCTGAAGAAAAATGTGATTTATACAGCTTGTAGCAAGAACCTGTTATATATGGAATCAACTTTGTAGTGTAAAGCAATGGTTTCAAAAGTTCTAAATTAAAGATGATTTACATTACTTTAGCACTGTCGAGTTTGCTCTTTACACTGCAGGGTAAAACTTTCCTACCTCCTTCCTACTTGAAACTTGAACCCTCGGTGTCGTGTGTCTGCTGAAGTTTGAACAGTTCTGCTTTGATCCCCATCACTCTGAATTTTATACTTCTGACTACTGAAGTACTGTGCGTACAGGACTGAAACTGCTAGGTCCTCTGAGTTTAAAAAAAAAACAGAAGCCCTTTCGAAGGCAACTTCTCATATTTCTAATATTCTGTGACCAGCAGTGAAGACTCCAAATGTAAAATGTACATGAAATGTGTTTATTTTAGAAACAGAAGGACACAAAGCATTTTGGTTGCTAAATAAAGTGTTTTCCAAGTCACGTTTGACTCAGATCAGCTCGTTTTTTTCATCCTGTACACACGAGTACCGACGTGTTTAATCCCCAGCTCTGAGCCGTGCACTCACAGCGGGTCCGCAGGTAACCCAAGATTGTAAAAAAAGAACACACTGGTTTCATACCGGTGGAAAAATTCTTTTAATGCATTTCAAAAAATCGCAATTCGGGCCCATCCATATTCTGGCCCTCGTTGCATAAAAATGAAAATTATATGAAAAAGATACAGAGGGCTCTTCTTCAATTAATAAATAAAACCAATTTATTCAACATGTCTGGGGATTCAGACGAACACTTTGGGAGGAAAGGCAGTGCCCATACGCTGCATGCTGGAGTCCCCGCTGTGAAGTGGGCGGGCCCAGAAAGGGCTCAGATGGATGATTGACAGGTCGTAAGGCACGTGACAGGCAGACGAGCAAACGTTGGAGCACAGAACTCAGCTTTTGGCCTGTTTCTTCTTCTGCACCAGCTCTGCCAGCAGCTTGTATCGAATCATACACTCTTCCTGCAGGAGAGAACCACACAAGCAGGTCTGGTCACATCCACAGCCGTACAACTCTTCTCCCAAAATTCACCTGTATTTAAATATAAGCTGACATGGTAAGCAACTTATGGAGCAGTAACAAGAGGTAAGTCTCACTGGATTCAAAAACAGGTGGTAACCAACAGTCGGTTTGGCCTCTCCCAAGAGCTGGTGAAAATCTGGCTGTTTGCTGAAAAACACCAGACCGCTACCTTCCCATTCCCCCTCGGTAAGCATGCTAATGCTAAGCTGCCCGTGTCAGTGACCGGAGGATCAGAGGTGCCCAGTTTTACAGATTCCTGTGTCCGTACACATCAGGGTTGTGTCCTGTCCACCCCCGTGGAGCTCTGCATGAAGCCGCAGAGCGGCGCGCTGGTCTGAGTAACGCTGTGCACACGCCGGCGCTGCTCACCTTGCTCTTCCCTGCTACCACCTTGGCGATCTTGTCCCAGCGTTCTGAGGTGCCTCGTGGGAACTGCTGCAGGGCCAGCTCCAGGAGTCTCTGCTGGCTCTGAGTCCAGATGTCCTCGGAGGGGGGGGTCCGCTCCCGCCCCGGCTTCTTCTCGTCCCCGCTGTCGTCCTCCGCGGCAGTGGGGTCGAAGTCCTTCTGCCTGCGGCCCTTGGACTTCTCTTTCTCCCTCTCCCTCTCCTCCCCCACAGTCTGATTAGTCCTCCTGCGCCTGACCCCGCCCTCCCCGTCGTCTCCACCCATTGGCTCCTCCGGAGGCTCCTCCTCCCGCTGTGTGATGATGCTGTCGGGCAGGACCCCAGGTCTCGAACCCTTCCCCACCTGGGCGCCACTGCCCCGCAGCTCGGACAGCCTCACTAGTCCTGGAGAAAGAGAGAAGGGAGATCAGAATTCCCCAATCTCATATTTGCAAAAAAACGTTTGTGCATATTTAGGATATACTGGAATTGTGTCCAATTATATCTATTGATCATTATGCGATGCAAGTTAAAAGTCCACAGATGTGGCATAAATCAAATGGCAACTACCCACAGGCGGCTTGAAAAAATAAAAAAAACACTTAGGCCTCCTGCCTTAGATATTCCAATGCAAAACAAATCCTGGTAAGAACACCCAACAGATATTAAACGCATCACATTCATTATACAACAACAATCGTATGCAGTGACTGAGACACTATTCTGGATTCTAAAAAATAATAATCAGGTGATGCTTGTGTTAATACCTTGCTGTTATATTCATAATAAAAACATTGTATAAATTAAATGATTAATTATCATTTGTTTAACAAGCTGTCTAATCAAACATGACTTCAACATTTTCATTTTTTTAAATATACTATTTTACTGGTGGCAAGCAATTCAGGTATGGTAGCTTGCTCACTGGCACAATGACCAGGCAGGCCAGGCCCCTTTCTGGGATTCAGACCTTCCACCTTCTGATTACACAGCATGTAACCATTCCATTATGAGGCACTGCCTCCAATCTACATTTTTATTACAGAACATTATATGTGGCGCATTCACACACAAGGAAGTGGCATATTGGAATTTAATATCAAATATTCGATTTGGCTTTCAAAGCACATGCGGTGTCCAAATTATCACCGTTAATGTGGTGTTCTCTCTGTTCACAATCATAAACCTCCTTTTCTCTCCAGCTGTTCGCAACTCTCCCATTTCCATTTGTGAAATAAGGGAGAATAGATCTTCTTGCCTCCCTTTTGTACGTCTATAACCGCAGACCGACAGTCGTAATTGCAGCATATAAAATGATTTTCCAAATGTCCTACCTGATGTGTTAGTGACGCAGTCTTTGACTTGTTTCACCTTAGAAGTAACCTGAGAGAGAGAAGCATTCATTTTTATTACATCATTTACTTTGGGAACGAATGTATACAAACACATAAAGATTTTATTCCACACATCCGCAAAGCAAAACAGGCAGACCCAAGTTTCACAGAATTTTCTAAATTGTGCTGTGAAAGTTTTTTTTTTTTCCCCAAACCACCCCCAGATCTGAGTATTTATTTTATTTCTCTCTGCCCCCTACATGCCTCACCATCAGAAGAACCCTTCGATAACTATTATAACCCACAAATATGTTTTAAAAAGCCACCTCCAGAACATAATGGCTCCTTCCCTCCTGTAAGGATGGGTCTGCTCTTTCATTACTATTCAGAATACATCTTTTCAAGGCCTGCTCAGGCCCTGTGCTTTTTAAAAGCCAACAGAGACTGCATAAGTTTGTTTTGTTCTTGAAATGGAAGCATTTGCCTTCCTTATTCACCGGTTTCTAACGCCACAAGAAAGCAAACAAAAATAACACACTTTGAATGAGCCTCCATAAGACAATATGACCCCTTAATAGCCCCTACATAGCCCCTTCATAAGCAATGCTTATGTTAATTACCACAAATATTCATAAGGTGTCAATTACCACAACAAGTGACACACAATGTCTTTTTTCATTTGACACAATTATGGATGTGAATGTAGAGCTTATGAGGGTGCCATGTTGTGCTTATGAATACGTTTTTACAAATTTTATGAAAGACCATTCATAGAAAGTGTTACCCAAAAAAAGCATATTTCCAAAGGTCTGCGCTGAATGTGTGGTATTTCTGCGGTGTCTAGATATGTGAAATGGCATGAAAATGAACATAACTGTTAACACCACTGAGTTAATGCTTCTGTTGAAGATGAGGCTCAGTTGGTGCCCAGGTTGAGCGAAGGCCTCGGGAGACGGGGGGCTGCCTACGTTAGCGGCCGTACCCCGGGCGCGGCCCTCAGTCCCGCCTACGTTAGCGGCCGTACCCCGGGCGCGGCTCTCAGTCCCAGGAGAGCAGCTGGGTGGGGGCTCGTCTAGTGAGCCTGAACCCCGCCACCTCCTACACCCATAAACTAAACAAAAGAAACGCCGCAGTCCCCACTACCAGGTTACCAGGTGCAGTGCGCGTGTGTGTGTGTGCGTGTGCATTTGTGCATGTGCGTGTGTGTGTGTGCATGTGCGAGTGCGTGTGTGTGTGCGCGTGTGTGTGTATGTGCGTGTGTGTGTTGCGTGGTGTGTGTGTGTGTGTGTGTGTCGTGTGTGTGTGTATGGGGGGAGGGGGATTAAGCACCGCAGGGATGGGCTTACCCCCTCCCCCCCCACTCACAGAGGATGAGTTCCATTAACAGGCAGGTAACACGAGCAGGCCGAGTCTCTCACTGGACTCAGCCAGGCTCTCATTACCGCATGCTCTCCCCCTCCCCCTCCCCCTCCTTCCGGGCCCACCCCCCCCAAGCGCTCTGCTCCCCTCCACAATGCCTCTGCTGCCTCATGCTGGAAGCGTGTCTCTGCCCTAAGCATAATCGAGTCTGAGGGAAGGAAAGCACTGGGCTCCCCTTCATCCATATTCATTTGGCAGAGGGTCCCCTGGCCCCGCACACAGCGCCGCACACAGCACCGTGCGCTGGGGAGTGCAGAGAACAGCCTGTCTGAGACCCGGGGATTAGCGTGTGTGGAGAGGGGGAAGGTGCGCATTAAATGGAAATTTGCAGGTATAAAGACCTCTTCCATTGAAGAAGGCCGGGCGTAAGGAGTGCCTCTGTCATTATTTACGTCTGAGTGTCCCCTCTTTCCCTGTGTGTGTGTGTGTGTGTGTGTGTGTAACATGAAAACAACGTGGTCCTGTGGGTCAATTCACCAGGAACTTCCATCTCACCATAAATGCCATAACCCAACATGTGCTCTACCGCTGCTCTCCCTCCCACACTTGCCCTCCCTTTCTCAAACCTGTCACCATCTCTTCATCCTTTCTCTCCTTTCACCTCCCCTCTTCCTTCTTTCTCCTTTTCATTGGTATCTCACAAATTTCTATTCTCTACCTTTATTTCCATTTTCACACCATATCCGCTGATTACCTTTGATTGCACTAATTGAATCATTGTAATTATCTTAAGCGTTTTTCCCAAGTACCAAATGAATTTGTGATTTTTTGAGTTTTGCTTATTTTTGGTTTTGATTTTATCCTCTCTATGCTGTAAACCTGTGCAACGTGCTGCCTTACATACAAGAACACTGTAAAATAAATCATATTTTTCATGTGGTCACAGCACAAGACCTGACTGCAGAAACCAGGCAGCATTGCCATATCCCAATTAAAAGTCCTTTCACTGGCTTTAATAGACAAGAATGTTCTCAAATCTGAAAATGCCTAGCTTGACCCCAGAAAAAGGTTCTTATATCAAAACCCACCACATGCACATCTGGGCATCATAAATCACACATTTGCATGTGTCAATGTACACACCCCTGTCCTCAATCCAGTTTTTCTTTCGAAGGCGGACATCCAATCAATAGACAGTATAAATGTGTCTTTACTCCTCCCCTAACCTGCCCAGTGACCAACAGGCTACAACCCCGCTCACATCACTTCCTGCTTTGACTACTTATCAGTTCCCCTTCCACTGCTCCATTGTCCTATAAGAATCACAATCCAAACTCCCCGCCCACGTTTCTTTATCTGCACTGTCAATCACAAACCACCCACCCCCCCATTACATATCCGGGGAGCTTGGACGTACCTCTGACCCCCCACCTCCACCCCCCCAAACTCACGTCAGCCACCGTCCGGCCCAGCTCGTGAGCGATCTTCTCCCATCGACCCGGCGTACCCCCGGGGAACTTGGCCATACAGCGAGTCAGCTGACTGAGGTCCTCTTCCGTCCACTCCAGTGCCTGAGGAGAAATGAAACGGCACAAAGGCCCCCGGTAAGCCGAGGGGGTGGGGGGTGGGCTGGTAACAGACTGAACCATCCAGCCTGGCCTTAGAAAAGCAGCTGACATGTCCCGGTGATCCGTCTTTGCCGGGGTGTCCGTCAGCGCGCGCACACATAATTAGAAGCTGTGGGGAAAAGGCAGAGAGCGGAGCAGGAACCTTCTGCAGGAAACGGCGCGGACCGCACCGAAAGGCCTTAATAACCCTGGCCCCTTGTATCACGGCAACCGAGCCCGAGTGCAGCTGCGTACGGCCGGCAGACCAGCACCACCGCCTTCATGAACACGATCACTTTAACCCTCCTGCCTCCTCTACCGCCACCCCCCAAACGCTAACCCTGCCCGGCCAATGAAAACAACCAGGAATCACGTTGGGTCTGTATTTAAATAAGAATCTAAATGCATTACTTCTCAATAACAATGATAACAAAAAAATAAATAGGTGTACTTATGGTGCATTACTAAGCAGATTTGACTGTGTCAATGTGGCAGCCACGCACGTTTCGCTGCAAATCAAACCCTCAAACAGCCGCCGTGTGGAGAAAAACTCCACAGAGGGGCGAGCTTCTGAACCACAGAGACTATCCTGTTCAAAAGCAGAGGGGGGGGGGGAGGGAGAAAAAACCTGGGTTCATTTATCCCTGTGGGGAATGCACCCCCACCCTCACCCCATACCCATCTGTTGTTCTGGCCCCTGACCGCCTCCCCCCCCCTGCCTGTGCGTAACCTGAGAAACAAAGCACAGAGACTGAAATCAACCTGTAATGTTTCGTAATTAAGAACCAGTCAGTTGGTCGGTCTGTAAAATGCAGGATTTTATAATTGCGTAAAATGAAAAGAAAAATGAATAAAGTTCTTTTAAAAATCTGAAGGGTCCCATGCCACAGGCCCCTGAACATTACACCACCATCCACCCAACTACACTTCCCTCTGTCCCCTACACCCCTCTCTGCCCCCTACACCCCTACACTCTCCTCTACCCCCTACACTCCTCTCTAACCCCTACACCCCTACATTCCTCTCTGTCCCCTACACCGACCCACAATCCTCTATGCTCCACCCAAAATACAGCCTGCTCCCCCACCTTGTTCACTACACCAGATCAGAGGGGGTTGGGGGGGGGCTTAATTTTGGCTGTACCACTTTCCCTGCTCCCCCAGTGGACCCCCTGCTGCTCATTCTCTTCTGTCTGATAATGGGCCTGGTGCAGCCAGCTCGGCTGCAGACACATCCTTCTTCATTAGCAGACAGGCCTTATCTTCTGCTAATGAGTGACACCCCCACCACCTCCCACCTCCACGTATCAAACATGCATGTCAAGTTAATATTTAGCTGGAGAATAATGCACAGCATCAGGGTGTGTTTTGCATGCCTGTTACCATTAATTCTTCTCAGGAACTCAGGAGAACTGATGCTACATTTTCCCCCCCACATAAAGACACCATTTCAAAATGTGCGCCTTATTTTGGACAATTCAATGAAAAACACAAGTGAAAGACATGGGGTCCACCCCCCACCTGAACAAAAAGTATGAACTTTCAGAAAAGTGCTGATTGAAGGCCTTTATAAAGCCCCCCCCACACACTCATTACAATTAGCTATCATTTTGAGGAATGAAATGAAATCAATGCTTATTTTCCCTGTGCTTGAATTCCTTTTTCAGTGACACATATTACAGAGACACAAGCTATAGGTTTTTTTCAGTCTAATTTAACCAATCTTTCCCAAAACATGAGAAGCGCATCAGTGATTGTGTGTGTGTGTGTGTGCGTGTGTGCGTGCGCGAGCAGGCATGCTTGTAAGAATCTTGTCATTTTGTCAATCAATAACTTGGTGGCAGCAATTTACACAAGACTGAACGTTAGATAACTAAATCAATACATCAAATAAAGAAATGGTAACGATTTCCAATTAGGCACAACGTAAATTAAAACGGGGACAGGCCAAAAAAATATTCAATTTCAACAAAAGAACTGTGTGTCTGTGTGTGAGTGTGTGTGTGTGTGTGTGTACGTGCATGCGTGCATGTGTTAAAGGAGGTTCAGATTGTGCTAGTTTTTTTAGGGTTTTGTTTTTTTTTTGGGGGGGGTGAAGGTAGAGGTGGAGATGGTGGAGCGTATCCATGTGCCAGCGGCACACACAGGTCATTTGAAAAGATCACTATGTTGGGTGATTCTCTGGATGGGCATGGCCCATCCTGGTCCAGATTAGCCCAAACCCATGGGGACAGGAAACCCTCTGAGGTGAGTGACCTCCAGAGGAGGAAGAGAAGTGAGGGGGGGGGAGGGGGAGTCTCCACTCAAAGCCCAAGCGCGACACTAATCCGTCCTGTCACTCTCTATCTGTGGTGCACTAACATCCGCTCACAGAACAGGGGCCTCATCTCCTCCTCCCATCCTGATCAATGGCTCTCCCTTCCTGCATGTTCGCCTTTCTCTCCCCCACCCCCCTCTCCAAGACCAGGCATGGAAAACTCCAGCCAAGCTCCTCCCCTCGCATAGACACACACGCACGCGCGCGCACAAACACTCTACACTACTATCACCGGTCCCAGCCCCTCTCTCTAAAAGGAAATTAGGAGTGGGGGTAAGAAGGAGAGCAGTCCTCCCAGGAATTTGCATTCGATTATAAATCCAACCCCACTGCGACAATGTGCCCATCTCCCCGGCTGCTTCTGCGTTTCACGTTGAGAAAACCTTGCCCTGCCGTCACAGTCATATATAAACATTAACAAAACAATTATATTATTTAACAAATCTGTGAAGTACAACCAGACCAAGAGCAGGAGAGCACAGTAAAATATGGTCTTTTATGCTCATTTAAACTACACAACTCTGCATTTCTATCGCATTTCCAAATGAATTTAAAGGCAAATAAGGTCATAGCTGATGAAAGAGATTGCATTTACATACAGCACATATTATTTAAGTGCAATATTACCATTGAAACATTAAGAATCAACAGCAAGAGAATTGTGTTGTTTAAGCTCACACAACGTTCATCTACTGCCAAATTTTGCAAATGCGTCCGACAAACCCGATTTCAGAAGCGCGTAACAAGTCAATATTCAAGAGAAAAAAATTAATGCATAAATAACTAAAGTAAAACCATTCACATAAAATGCAGCTAGAAAGTATGTGCGTGCGCGCGAGAGAGAGAGATAATGAACGTAAGAGCACCAATTTTATCATAGCAGTTGCCTCGCGGACGGAAGTTAATAAAAACTTTGTATTCAGAACATGACGTCCGGGGGTTTAAGGGTCGTCTACATAATGGCGTACATGGCGTACACCAAACGATGAATTGAAGGGAAAACATGTTCTGACCGCACGCGGATCCTGCTGATAATCTTCACCGCTTGAGCGCAGCTGAAATAAATCTATTTATCTAACTGACCTGCAATTCCCCCTACATAGCACAAAACACGCACGTACACCCCTGCTACATTTATAATAACAGTACAAACTCAAACTTATTACAATCATAGTTTCATTTTATATAATTCTTCCCAAAAAAATTACACTGACTCCGATGTACGTCTCCGCTTCTTTCTTTTCTCTGACTGAAAAAAAAAACATAGGCCTTTAAAAAGATATTTTTTATTCCAATATGACGGTTTTTGTTCTTAATATTTTACATACACACACATACATACATGCATATATGTGAGTGTGTGTGTGTGTGCTCCGTGTTGCCGTCAATGTAACACTTTATCGAATATGGAAGTAACATTCTGAATACGTGCCTCGGTCCTTAATCCATTTGTATTCAAATTAAACCAAATTACAGCTAGTCGAAACAACACGCGGGAAACACCGTATTATTCAAAATGGACGTTAAATTATCAAATTGCAGCCACCATCTCGAATTGCTACCGTGAGGCGGACGAGAGAAGGGCCCGAATTCCATGCGTTCGCGTGACCCAGAGAAGAAGAGTAAGGGAAAAAAACAACAAAGAAACAGCGTTTCACGATTCTGGGCCGATTTATTCATTTATTTATTTATCCATCTCCATCTCTCTCACAAATGAGGTAGCGGTTATGATGCATTTTCATTGCTCCTCCAGGTTTTCCACTCGAAAACAAAGGTCTTGACAATTTCACATATTTATATTTGCAAATTGCAGAGGTAAAATAATTGTATAGTTGCAAAATAATTGCTTTTTCTTGTGCAGTTACTCTATTTTGCCGTGCCTAGTACCAAAAGCAGGCCTGCCCACTTGATTTTTTAAAATTGAAATGACACATTTTTCAATTTATCAAGTGGAAAAAAATATTTCCTCAATTTCACACATTTAAGATGATATTTTAAAACTGTTATAACAGAACAGGCCAGCTACATTTTCTAATTCTATTATATAATATAGGTAAATGGAAGATAAACATTATCAACTGCAATAATTATCCGTAAATGCGTGTACATAAGACCAACACTACATTCATTTTTATTCTGGTACTGATACTGTATTGTAATTTACTTGGTAGATCCTTTAACTGGCTTGCATTGCTTTTTTAAGGGAACTGTACACATACAATATGCATTTCCTACAAAATTAAGGCAAGCTAAGAATGCCTAATTACTTTGGGGATGGTCTTGCACATCCAAGATTTATTACAGCCACACAGACAGTACGACAGAACTGAAACATTTATCACACAGACTCAGGTAAAAATAGGTACACCACGGCTTCATTAGTCGAACGGTCCTCACAATAATCACACATATGCCACCACTTCACTGCAAGTTATTCTGTTGCTGTCAAAAGGGAGATGTAAATTATACATTATTCTCGATGGTGAAACTATTAAGTTTGTAATGGGACACGCGATGCAGGAGATACGTGGGAGCAGCTAACAGGACATCCTGCGGGTGATTGAGGGTCTGGATCAGCTCCTCTGGATTAACCTTGCGAGGCTCTGATTTCACACAGGAAAGGTCGTCTTGTAGTTCCACACACTATATGCATGCAGGCCTGAAGCAGTACACTGTATGTGGTTCTTAACGGTCTGACAAGAGCACAGTGCAGTCCTTCCAGAGAGGATTACGCACAGGCTTGGCAACCACCATAGGTGATCCACTTAAAGGGGGGGAGGTTGGGGTCCATGACTTAGGCATGTCTACAGACAGACTGCAGAATGTAGGCAGGGATAAACAAACAGAGAAGCAGTCATTCAGATGGGACACAGGTGGACATGATGTCGGGCTGACACTAAAGGAGGTCCACGCGTTTCTTAGCGGTGGGTAGCTTCAGAGCGGAGAGAGACAGGCAGGGAGGGAGAGGTGGAGGAGAGGTGCAGCGGTTTGGAGAGCTTCAGCAAGCCCCCAGTGCTGGGAAGAACATGGTCCCAGACGTGAAATGGCGTTTCCCCTCCGGTAGCGCACTGGAGTTACGAAATGAGAAATGCAGGCAAGTTGCCACAAAACCAGAGACTAATAACATCTCAACTGAAGGGTGGTGCACATACAAGTCTTCAAATCCACACAAGAGTGAAGATTTAAGCCATTCTTTTAAAAAGGTTTTTTTTTTTTCCTTTAAGGGGGGGAATTCAATAACACAACTGGTTCAGTTGTCTTTTTTTTTTTTTAAATACTGAAGGATCTCTTTAAGACTAATCAAACCGCAAGATAAAGTCTTGGGGGCAGCTTGTCTGAAACAAAGGAGGAACTCAACTCTTTTTCTTCTCCCATGATGCCTTGCAAAGGCACCAGGTGTGCCCTTTTTTGTCAGCATAATCTGCTTGCCCTTGAGACAGTTCTTGTACTCCCTAGTCTGGGGGGGGGGGGGGGGGACTACAAACCAAGCTTCTTTAAGGGTTCTGGGAGGGACAGTACTAAACGCACACACTGCTTTGCTAGCACAACCCTGCGGGCATGGGATCACACAAAAAATGAAAAATCACACAAAAATCACACTACTCCACAAGTACTTGGACACACAAAAAAGCGAAATGGCCCAGCCACATCCTTCTCCACAACACAATCCGCAAGGTTAAATATCGAGGAGAACAAAAAGAAGGCTCTCTCCATCGTCCATGGCTATGGCCATCTGGGAACAATACAAGTACGAGAACAACAGGTTTCCTTCCTGGAGAATTCTATACATTTTTGTGCGTGCAGAGCATTCAGGGACGAGCGAGAGAAGAAATTTAAGGGGAAAAAGAGAGAGAGAGCAGAGCTGCCCAGGCTAAAAAGGAGACAAGACCAAGAGTGAGGAGAGGAAAGAAGAGGGGTGGAGAAAAAGGGAGAATGAGAAAGAGACAGAGTTGCAGCAGTGCAGGTGGTGTGGTATTTTATTTTTTTTTCTTTTGGGGGGGGTTATGGCTGCAAGGAGCGAGGCCAAGCGACCCAATCCCACAGGTGCGCGCGCACACACGCCCATTCTCTCCTCTCGGGTTTTGGGGGGTGTCCTGTTCCCGCACTGGGGGTTTGGGAGAGAGGCCGGGGAGGAGGGCCGCTTGAACGCGGGCCAGGACACAGCGGCCACAATTAGAGGCCGCCGCCGCGCATTGTGAGCGCCGCGCTGACGGACAGCTCGCATAATGGCCGCTGTCAGGGCAGGCCGAGGGAGAGGCCGGCCTTTCAGGGCCCGCACAAAGGCTGAGGGGGCACAGAAAGGGGCTCTCAGCGGCCCAGAGAGCCTGACCCGGGGCGCCGTTGCGTAACCCTCCATGGAAAGGCAGAGCCTAAAGTGAGCGCCGGCTGCCCGTCAGGAGGCAGGCCAGCGATTGGACGTTAACGGACGGAGACTTGACCTGGCAGGCCTGATAAACCATCTTTGACCAATAGCTATGGTGCCTTACTGCTTTCATTGATATTCTCCTCATTGTTGGGTGTAAAGATAAATAAGAGGTAGGTGCTGATCAGGCTATGCGCAGGGACGCACGACCTCACCGTTTCCTCTGAGAGGTAAACGTTATGGATTTTTAAGCTGTTAAAATGTTCTGTCGTTGCTTGCTTTTTTTTTGTCAGCTGCTTATCCGTCTGAATCTAAAAGGCACTTTTGGCGCAGGGCGAATATTAAACCTGTCCTTGTCCTTATCTCCCGAAGCCTCCATTCACTATCATTTAATCCTCTTATTCTCAGGGCTGAAGACATCTCAAGAGAGGAGGACAGAGGGTGTGTGTGTGGGGGGTGGGGGTGGGGGGGTTGCGTTTCACGCCTTTTAATTGCACATAATGCTAGATGTGACCGTTTCCTCGAGGGTGGGGGGGGGGGGGGGTTCGACTGGGGAAGAGCCAAAACATTCAAACACAAACCAATGATATTCTCCACTGAAATAGCACAGATTTTAAAAAGCATAGAGGAGGTGTATTATTTCTTCCCTCAGAACTCACCCACTCACACTCCAAAAGAAATAGACGTTCTTACCTAGCGTGACTTAATGTCGAAAAACAAAAGTTTGTTCACATAATTACTATGACTAATAGCCCCAGACCTTACATTACATTACATTACAGGCATTTGGCAGACGCTCTTATCCAGAGCGACGTACAACAAAGTGTATAACCATAACCAGGAACAAGTGCGTTGAAAACCCTAGAGGGAAGTACCGTTCCAAGTGCAGGGAACGACCGCGTAGTTTAGACCTGGCTTAAACCTTCCCCAGACCACTGAGTATATATATGTAACACAAATGCAAATCAACTATGCCAAGCAAGAACTCAAACCCTGAACATGCACAGACTGTATCCATAAAAAGAAAAGCCTAAAACCATAGAAACACCATAACCTGCACTAGGAGAAAATGCATGAGATTTATGGTTTGTCTTTCTGACGTATGCTCTTGTAGGGTCAAGATCTTTAAGTAAATAATTTTTCCACCAGGTACAACCATAGGCAAGTCTCATCCAGAATGAAATGTTTGAATAATGTACTTTATTACCAAACATTTCAGTTACTGAACTCAAGCTAATACATTTAGAAGTGTATTATTTTGGTCATTAGGCCCAAGTTTCACAATCAACGAGTTGATCAGTATAATTTTTTTTTTTTAAATGCCAAGCAATATGCGGCAACACTCGCTCAACACGGTGCTCAGACTAGGTAGGAAAACCCAAACTGAGCCGCACACAGAAAGGCTCCTGTTCCGCCCTCACGGTGGCCAGGCTGGCAGCACGGATTCTTGGCTTCACTCAAAGCTCCTTATCCAGATCTGGACAGGGGTGAAGGGGGTCAGAGCTCCTCAATGCCCCCACTTACTCCTCAATCAAGCAATTAAACAATGAATCAGAGCGCGGGACAGGCCGAATTGCGGGGGGTTACCGCGCGTGCGGGTGAAGGGGCGGTCAGGGTTCTGTGATGAACGCCGGGTGGGTGGCTGGCTAATCATTAGCGAGCCTCAAACAGACAGGGAGGAATAAAGTTAATCTGAATCGTCAGGCTCTGAAGGACCATAAGACATGCCAGCGTTTTGCCCATTTGCCATGGCGACAGCGGGGACGAAATATGAGAAGACCCAGGGCGTTCCCAGGCGGGGACAGCGTCACGTGCAGGCACTCGTTTGAATCATGATTCTGAGCCTTTCGAAAATGGGAAAATGTTTACATCTGGAAAACCGTGCTCTGGCACTTAATGTACTCGCATCAATATTTGTACAATGCCAGCAGTGATGCTTACTGTTCCCATGCATTTAGCGTGTTCAACTTCATTTCTCACTCTCCCTTGTGCAGGCCTAATGCACTTTATTGCTTTTAAGCAGAATCGGCCTCTGTAGATTACGAAAAGCTGACAGTCCCCAGAGCAGTCTCCCGCCTCCATGATTACCTTACTAATCTTTGTGTAACCGCCGCAGAGCACGGTGAGTAATGAACAGTGTCATCAGACACATTTTATGCCCTCCCACACAGACCACACCCACTCATCGCTGCGGAAACCTGATTGGCTGGAACTACGAGGGTCAGGTGACACACAGGCACAGTTCACCATTTTCTGGAATAAATTATTACCCACCAAAAGCCTCCTTTCAAGCAAATGGTCATTGTTAAGTGAACAAAAGTAGGTTTGTGCTTAAACAACTGAGAGGGGGTGATAAAAATTTTACCATAAAGCCTCTCACTGAAAGCGTGACACTCAAGAAAATTAATACTTTTTTGTATTAAGCAAAAAAACCCATTTGCTCTATACAAATTGTATTAGCTTAGCGTAATAAAGTATCCGTTTTCTATAGCGAGTGTAATGTCTTTACTGAAATTCAGGAAGTGAGAGCAGGCATCAATGTTCTCTGCCGTCGAGGCACGAGGAAGAGGATTATTAAGAGACATTACAACTAAAGCAAAAGAGCTTTGTTTCAAGAGGATCGTAAGACAAAGAACTGGGACCAAAATGGAAAAAAATAAATCAAAAGGTCCCATGGCAGGACCTCGTCAGCCTTTTGGCCTGGGCTACTGGGATAACACAGGGGGACTACTGAACATGGGGCCTACCTTCTTTTTCTGCAGCTTCTTGTCCTCCAGCCAGTCGTCCATCTGGTCCTCGATCTCCTCGATGGACGTGGCCTGATCGTAGGACGCAACAAAGGCACCGTCGACCGGGGGCTTGTAAACGGGGAGCTCAACTTTGGGCTTTTTCACTTTAGGCCTCTTCTCTTCTGCGGGTTGGGAGAGGGGCGGTGAGGAGGAGACCATTACGAAACTCGAAAGCCAACGTAAGTGGCCGTGCGAGGGTGTCAGGTCCAGGAGAGACCTGGAAGGCCTCAGTTCCCGCGGGAACGCCACGCGGGAACGCCGTGCGGGAACGCCGCGCAGAGCGACCGGACGGCGGCACAAACGCCACCAGTCAGGCGCCAGTCCATTCAGCTTCAGCAGGACAATCTACTGTTAATCAGACTCTTAGATTTGCCTCTCTGTGTTTTGAATATGTGCAAATTACCCAAAGTGCCCCCCCCCCCTCCTTGAACTCATCTCCTGGCCCCCCGGGGAAGGCAGTTTGTAGGGTGGGGGGGTGTAGATTGGCACTCGTGCTGCGAGCGCTCATTTGCACGGCCCGCTTCCTCTCCAGGCCCAGCCCCCCCGTTCCATTATCGGGAGTTTACTATTCAGGCGGCGCCCACTTAGAGCGGCAAATTACGGCCGAAGAGGAACCCGCGTGCTTCCGCGGCGTCGCCGGCTCCGCGGCGCGGCGGTGGGCCGCCGCCACGCGGCTTTCCCCGGGAGGAACCCATTTCCCCGACCCCGCGCCTCGGCAGGGGGTCAGGGTGGGGGGGGGGTCGCTGCCGCCGCCCGCATTCCCATGATTCCCTCCGCGGCTTCAGACGATAGGCCGAGGCCTGGCATCGCCTTCGTCCGTGTTTGTTTGCAGAGCTGGCCAAATGGACCGTGAGAGATGTACCGCAGAGCGGCCCGTAAAGCATAGGAGCAGAAACGTGATGTGTCCATAATTATGTGCATTACAATATTACACACACAGGCCGGGGGAAGGCTGGGGGAGGGGGGCAGTACTCACTCTGCAGCGCCTCTTGTTCAGCCTGAGCCTGGGCTGCCTCCTTCTCTTTCATCTTCATCTCTTTATAGTCCTCGTAGCAGCGTTTCGCATCCTGACAAATGGACGCACACACCAAGTCTTTAGTGAGCAACAAAGCACCCAGGACCGCCACCGCCACCGCGCTCTTAAAAAGGCACCTGGAGAGCTCCTGTGAGGAGACAGAGGAACCGGGAACGCAGAGAGGCTGAACTTTAAAGGCACGTCCCCTACTTTCTACTCGCCATGTCCCAGGCCCGTACCAGCCTCAACAAACACTTTCTATGGGGTTTTCATTCTGAATACTCATCATTAATTCGAGTGATTCAATTCAATGTTGCAAACAGAACAAGTGCACGCCCTTAAAATCCTTCTCTGCTGGACTGAGCTCGCAATATGAAAACGGTTTTAGGGGGCAGTTCACTCATTTCCTGCAGTGAGCAAAGCATTTTGACCCAAAAACGACAGCCCTCCACAACTTCTTTCAGTAGATTTGATTAGTCCATTCTAGACTCCAAAAGGCCTCATTTGCAAAATGAATGGAAGTCTATTGATGAGTAATAGCTAAGGGTCTGCTTTAGAACTCAAAAACAAAACTACAAAAAATAAAAGTACCTGGACAAGATGGGGGAGGTATTTCACGGTTAGGTAGAGCCAGATACCCAGTTTGAGTGGTAGAATGTCCTGCCAATGCGGTTTCTCCAAGGACCTGATATGAACAAATAAAAAAAATTATTAGATATTAATGCTGTGAAATGAAACCTATTAATCTATATGCTCAGGGGTTAAAATGCTTGTAGTTTATTCCGTGTGTGTCAAGATCTCTGTGAACCACTGGCAGAATTTTATTAAGCTTGTGCTGAGTTTAATTTTAAAAAGAGAACATTTCCTGCCATGATATTAGTGCTCATATACCAACCCAGTCACGGGCCCTAAAACACACTGCATTACGTAAGGACACACTGAAAATCACACCTCATCACCTCGTGATTATGATCAGTTATAATTATGTGGGGCAAAAAGAATACTATGTGTGTGTGTGTGTGTGTGTGTGTGTGCATACATACATATATATGTATATATATATTTTTTGTATATAATATATACAAACATGAAATGAGACTCAAAAATAAGACAGTGAAGAATAACCAGCCTAGTGAGTAACTGAACCCTGTTTCGACAGAGGGACAGAGTGCCATTCATGCAGGATGCAGCCGATGTTACTCCCGATGCCGGTGGCAGTTAACGGAGGTCAGTTTACCTCTCGTTTTTGTCCAAGCCTGCAGCCTTGAGCTCATCCGGGCTCTTGTTACTTGTCTTCTTCTTCTTTTCCCTCTTCTTCTTGCTCAGCAGTTCATCCTTGTCACAAAAGCACAGGGGGGCATGGGAGGTAAACAACATGGCTTCTCTTTATGAAAGCTGTTTTTTGTACAGTTGGGGGGAAAAAAACTGCTTGGAGGACAGACTATGGCGAATGGACCAGTGGACAGCTCCTGATAAAGTGAAAACACATTAGTGCATGCTGTTGCCGTGGCACTGTGGCCCATTTAAAATGGGGGGGTGGGGGTGGTTTCATCCAGCCACTCACCATGGCAACCCCCTCATTATGAAAGAGGCCATCGCCTCACACTCCTGACCAATCACACTACTTGCGCTCAGTCAGTTCTGTGACATCACAATCACATTGCTAACAGGAATGTAGGCATGAGCAACATTCTCACTTCCTGTAAACTTAGCATTTGCATATCAAGTATTGAGCAAACAAATACATGGTGAAGACTAGTGTAGTTAAAAATGATAGAAGGAAATGATGCTGTGGCCAGCAGGTTATATGCTTAATTCCCAGTTGGGTGATGTAGCCCTGCTGATGATACTTCACCTGTATTACTTCCATAAATAACCAGGACAATAAAATAAAAACATGTATAGGTCCATGCTCTGTATGCCTCCCCAGCTATGAGCCTTTGTTTAACAAACAACAACAGCAAGGACTCTGCATCTTTCCATTTGGGCTGCTACAATAGCTGGAAGCATTTCACATTTAGCTGCATTTCCAAAGCAAAATGCATTCCTCACCCATTGATCTCTGGTTAAATGTTAAATATGTACATGTATAAGCGCTCTTGACATTTTGCAGAGGAATGAAACTGGGAGCATGAGCGCATGATGAGCTGCGCTTAAAATTTCGCCCGGGGCAAGGTCAGGTCCTCGGATCTGGGGAATCCAGCTCCCCGTTCCGTGCTGTGACCTTAAAGCACCCCCGTCCCGCCCCGCCCCCTCGGCCACCCCCCCCCCCGCCCCACAAACCCCCGCCCCAGCATCCAGCTCACCAGCTGCTTCTCCAGGTAGATGGACCAGATGACCGCATAGTGGCCCACGGTGAGGATGAGGAAGAGGAGGATGCCCAGCTCCGCGTTGCTCATCTTCCTCACCCGCCGGTAGTAGAAGACGGGCTGCCGCCAGTCCGGAAGCCCGTTGACCAGGATGTCATCGTACCTGCAGGCGAGGCCACGGGAGACTCAGACGCGTTCTGCCACGGCCAGCAGGGGGCAGGAGATGGTGCACAACCATCAGGTCTTATTTCAATCGAGCGTCCAAACAGTCAGTCAATGCACACAACGGGCTGCACGCAACAGTACAGAATAATGGCTGACAGGACACCACGTGTGTGTGTGTGTGTGTGTGTGTGCGCGTCAGGCTCCCCTGACACCCGAAATACTTCAAGGATTTCCTGAGGCCACTCCTTACTGCGTTGACCACAGAATTCTTTAAAATTAATTAAGACTCCAGAGAAAAAAATTTTTTTTTTTAAACTACTGCGAATTAAGTGAACGAAAACAGAAAAATATGGAAATACGCATTTTTTGTGTGTATTAATAACATGTGGCTCAATCCCTTTGTGGAATTCTGGACTTTTGATAAGGCTGGATTGCGCACCATGTTCCGTACAAACACTGGACTCACATCCACTGCTGATGTGGGCTATAGGGCACGTTTATTTTGAGTGAAACACCAAGGTAATGAAGGAAAAAAAAAGATCTTGGGAATTTAAACCTGAAGTGCGATTTTAGTGCAAACAAATATTTTTCTATGACATGCAATATTGCGTTTGGGACACAAAATGTATTTTTGATTATTATTTATCCAGATGAATTACCATAACTATGATTGTGATGCAAGCCCGAATTACAGTTGATCAAATGAATAAATTAGCAACACATCGACAGCATGCAACCAGCTCACCAACCCAAAGCAGAGACCTCAATGCTCGGGTTATCCACCACCCAGGAGTCCCTACTACGCTTGGACATGTTTCTGGGTCGCAATTAAGAGGAAAACACTGACTTTTCCGCGCCCCCCCTCCCTCCCCCCCCCCAAGACGTCCATTAGAACATGCAGCTAGGCTGAAAGTCTCCCCAGCTTAAATCCCATTAGGATTTCCGTTCCCCCCCTCCAGCGTCTTGCGCACTGAACAGCGATCGCTGTTTATTATCGCGCGGTACGCCTGAGCTCTTGTTGCCTCTCCCGTTCCCCCAGTCCCAGATCGATGACGCATCGATTCTCCCATCGATGAAAATCATCGGGGATCATGTGACCGCCCGGCCTGCCTGGCGTGCCGTCCTCGCCCCGCTCCGTGCCGCACGCGTCCTGTCGCCGGGAAACGGGGCGAAATTCATCAGCCCTCAACCTCAGACAGAGACGCGGAGCGACGGACGGAGGGGCAGACAAAAAGATGAATTGATGGAGGGGGGTGATGGCGTGACAGAGAAAGGGTGAAGTAGAATAGCGCGCAGAGAGGGGGGAAGAAAGGATCGATGGATCACTGTGAAAGAGAGATAGACAGAAAGATGAATAGACAGTTATCAATGCCGAGTGTTGGGCCATATCTCCACAGCCCTCCTTTCAGCGCGACGCTTCTATTCAGCGCTTTCTGCTGCTGTGAATTCAGGGCTTTTCAGCCCAGCCTCAGACAGCGCAATCTGCTCAAGTGGAAGCATTCTGTGCTGTGGTGCCACACCTACTCCTGTGCACTGCAGCGGTCACGTTCACACACACACACACACACACACACACAAACACATACACAAGCATACACACACACACACACACACATATACACACAGGCATGAACACACACACACACACACACACACATATATACACACAGGCATGAACACACACACACACACACACACACACAAACACACACACACACACACACATATACACACAGGCATGAACACACACACACACACACACACACAAACACACACACACACACACATATACACACAGGCATGAACACACACATACACACACACACACACACACACATATATATACACACAGGCATGAACACACACACACACACACACACACATATATACACACAGGCATGAACACACACATGCACACGCACACACAAACACATACATATATACACACAGGCATGAACACACACACACACACACACACACACACATATATACACACAGGCATGAACACACACACACACAAACACAAACACATATATACACACAGGCATGAACACACACACAAGTGACTGATGAATTAGACCACATAAAACTGACCTCTGCCTTCTCTCCTCATCTTTCAGGACTTCATAGATAGCCACAAGCTAAAAAAAAGACACAGATGTTTAGGCAGAAATCCACAAATTATTTAAAAATGATAACTCAAAGGGTTAATGGCATCAATCATAATTAAATAATATTTTAAATGAGTGCATCAAAATTAAATTATTATTCACCTTTCCTGTATCACTGCTTAGAAATGATGACACACTGATAGATACATAGGCACGTAGATTTAAAAAAATAAAACCCATATAAAGGTTTCCAATATGCCTGTTTGTCTGTAGCGTGTTTTTTTATATTCAATTGCTAAAGTAGAAAACAGTTTCTTTTAATGAGCAGTAGAACAAATGAACACTACCCTGCACTGAGGAAATCCTGAATTTACAAAACAAATAATTATCAAGTGGGTATTGTCTACATTACACCACAATTCAGTTTTAGCGAATGCTTTCCATAAGTGGAATATTTAAGCATAATTAACACATATGGGGCGGGCATAATTGTGCATATTTACCTCTTTCCATAATTGTTCATTGTCATGTGTACGCACATGCCTATACACGCATGCGCACACACACACAAACACACACACTTGTGGTGTACGTGCGTATATGCATGACCGGATACCACTATATTCAAGACAAATCAATGCATTTGCATAAAACATTAAAGCAAACAATTTCCCCCATACATTTCCACCTGTGTGCTTACTCAGAAGGCTATAGAAGAGCCTTGTGTGTGTTCACAGGCGAAGCGCGCAGAGGGGGAGCCGCGCGCGCATGCTGAATGGCTTACTTGTCTGAACTGCGTCTCCGCGTTCTCGTCTTTGTTCTTGTCGGGGTGCAAGGTCAGGGACAGCCTGCGATAGGCCTTTCTGATGTCTGCGGACGAGGCGTCCTGGGAAGGGTGGAGGGGAGACAAAGCACGGCCTGTCAGAGTCACTCAGTCCCCCCCCCCCCCCAAAGCCCCCCCAGCGGGGGCCACTTTCATCCACCTCCGGCAGGACCCACGACCCTCCTTAGTGGGGGAAAAGGCTTTGGGTGGGGGTTCACAATGGCATGTCAAACTACCGACAGGTGAGACACCACTTTAAAAAAAAAAAAAATGTATTAACTTCAGAATTCAGGTTGTTGATGTGGAAATATCAGAAACTGTATTTTCTATTATTAAAGCAATAAACCATTAATTATAAAATGAGATGGTTACTTCAAAATCATAAACAAAATATCCTGCCTTTTTTTTTTGAAACTGAAGAAAAATATTTTTTTCTTTAACCGCTAAAATTTGACAAACAAAAGATTAGGTAATAAATGAAACATGGCAACAACAAAAAAAAGAAACACTAACAGCAAAAAATTCTGTCAGCTACCTTTACCAAAATATCACAAATTGAGGAGGTCAATGGTCAAAAACAGCTTTCAGTCATTAAACATGTATTCATGTAAGGTGGAGGCAATGCAATTACAACTGATGTTTTCCTGAAAAGGCACATGTTTGTTTCATTAAATCCCCACAGGCTTCATCCTCCTCTAAACAGGCGTGCTTAGCTTATTTCGGTATCGGCAGACAAAACCACAGACCGAGCCCAGGTCTTCACAGCGCAAAGATGGCCTTGGTAGGCCAGGCCATATCTATGCGATTACAACCTAGTGGAATTTGTAAAGATTGCAGCTTTTAGTTTCTCTACCCTGGAGCCGAAGGGCCTTGAAGGTTCAGTTTTGTTTCTCAGTACAAAGGCCGGCTGTGAGACATGAAAAGCACTGCCTTGTTGGGAGAAACATTCCTGAACTTGGCCTCACACAATAGAAACAATTTATGATTATAAAAAGAAGCTCTCCTCTTTCAAAAGGCAACCCCTCCAACCGTACCTTCAACCCTTCCCCCAATTCCTTTTCAGGTAATTAATGACCTTCCGCTACATAAACGGAGAGGATAGGATTTCCAAAAAAAAATTCTTGAAATTTTCAAAAGCCATAAAACGTGCCCAAGGAAAAAAAAATAGGTTAACACAATTTCTGGAAAACTGTTCACAATACATCCCACATGTTTTATTACAGACCTGCCTGACCCGATTGCCCATAAACACACTTTATCCCACAAAGCGGATTAAATGGCAGATCATTATTAAGTTGATAAACAACAAGTGAACAGAAAGAAATGCTAACAAACTGCACGGTCCAATTATAATTGCCAAACATTTGCGTGCTACACTCTTATTCCAGTTTGTGCAGCCGACCACACCAAAATGCACAGGGCCGTTTACCGCCATGTTTAAAATAACATTCGGCATCTCCACTTACTCATCTGTCCATTTCCACATGACCGGAGCACAACACTCGTTACAGATGATAAGATCAGGACTACTACAATAACCCATGGTGTTCTGTGCCCGGCGAAAGGGTCATAATAATGTTGGTTAGGGTGTGATTTCTGAACGAGCTCTGGCGACCGGCTGGGACTCGTTAGAGTAAACAGACCCTGTGCTGCAGACAGCGGTGAGCGTTAGCGGTATTCCCCTCGCCGCTTTTCCACAGTACTTCCTTCGCGGCATCTACGCCGCTCCGATCCGACCAAACATGCCAGGTTGTGTTTCAGCAGACAGTCTCATTAACAGTTAAAGAGCTGATGGCAAAGACACGGCACTGCGTAATGGTTAGGGACGTGCACTTGCAACCCCACGGTTATAGGATTTATTCCCAGGTGGGTCACTGCTGTTGCACCCTTGAGCAAGGCACACAACCTGAATTGTCTCAGTAAATATCCAGCTGTATGAATGTATTGTATGTAAAAACAAAATCTATGAAAACCACTCAGTTAATTGCATTTGTGCGCAAACAGATGGGTGGGGGCACTAGTCAGTATTACCTGGATAAAATTAAGTATGACCGGTTTTGGTATTTCGCCCATTGTACAGTCATAAACAAGTCTACATCCGCATGATTCACCTGCCATTGGTCCAATGTACTGTTTCTACCATTAGTAAAAATACTACTGGTTCTGGTCAGTCCATTTTATAAATATCTCTGGCTCCCAAAGGTAAAGTTGACCAGTCACTGGCCCTATTCTCTTTAACACACACACACACACACACACACCTGTGCATGAAACCATACATTAAACTCCTTGCAATCCAAAATATAAATTACACCCATGTCCCAAACACACAGGCTACAAAAAGTCTCTACCCATTCCGAACTACTGTAATTAATCTTAAATGTCTGGTTTTGTTTCCCGTTATGCATCATAATTTCTAGGTTTTACCCATGCATGTCCTAAAACAACAAGCCATCAAGAAATAAGACGCTTTATTTTTAAAACAGGAGAAAAAGCAGATTAATTAATATCTTAATTGTCCTGATTTTCTACAAGTCGTGTTCTATCACATAAATCGCTTGTGGTGCTCTCAGGAAACATACACACACACACATATAAATACACATGCATATGTAAACACACACACACACACACACATATATACACACATGCATATGCAAACACACACACGTATATTATATATATATATATATATATATATGTGTGTGTGTGTGTGTGTGTGTGTGTGTGTGTGTGTGTGTGTGTGTGTGTGGAAAAGTTTTTTTAAATGATGTCACTTAGTTAATAATGCAATACAATAGATCCTTCTGCAAAAAATAATAATACAGACACACAGTAACGAAAATATATATAATTCCCCCTTCTAAAAAGGGGCAATGGAATCACACATTGTCTGCATTACGGAGAGTAGGTCTGTAGTCTCCCTCTGTGCCGTGAAAGGCTACTCGTTTGCGGGTTTCCCCTCGGCCCTGTCCTCCGCTTGGTGATTTTCAGCTACAGAGTACGGCAGTGCGGATACAGCGCGCATGTGGACTCAAACTGGAAGTCAGCAACAACGCGCCGACAACCCTGCCGTGGGTCGAGTCAAAATTCAAAGCACTTTTTCCGAAATCGCTGAACTTATAAGGTTAGAAAATCGACTAACTTAAATTTGCAAATGTCTGGTCATTTAGCGGTGTGCGCTGAAAGGCTCTCTCAAAACCGAAAGCACAAGAGCTGATTTTCCCTCAACTCGCAAACCAAGTGAAACATTCTGACGCTAGGAAAGATGGCGAAACGACTAGAAATCAAGATACATAAAAGCGTAAATAAAAAATGGTTCAAGCTTATGCTTTACATTTTATAATATTTGTACAATTGTGCAAAGGAATAGTTCCAGTTTACGGAGACGTATTCAAATTAACGAAATGTAAGCTATATCCAAGAAAAGTAAAATAATAAATATAAGTATGTACTTTAAATATAACCAAACATTTGTACAATTCAATATATAGCGTGTCATTGGGCATAAACAGAAATGATCAAACTAAAGTAACTGGAAACAGAGGAAATAATCAGCACAGACGGATAAAATGGCCGTTTAGTAGGCCTACAGGAATCATGGTTAGAGAGTTGGAAAAGGACACAATATC
Organism: Anguilla rostrata; assembly: GCF_018555375.3. Taxonomy (NCBI): domain Eukaryota; kingdom Metazoa; phylum Chordata; class Actinopteri; order Anguilliformes; family Anguillidae; genus Anguilla; species Anguilla rostrata. The sequence goes on along the minus strand of NC_057940.1, from coordinate 15,115,765 downwards.
TAAGCTATCGAATCTCAACACAGCAGGCTACTTACTGATTAAGTACTGTAAAATAAAAATAAGTAAAAAGGCTCCCAGTTGGCCCAGGAAATCTCGAAATAGATATTTAGATGCCATATATTACATATTTTATTTAAATATGCCTACATTTTTTTAGTCTGAGGTGTCATATTTTAATTAGGCTAGTTAGTTTCTACAAATCTTAAAGGTACATCTATATATCTAACTTAAGGCGAATATATTGGCTTTTATTCTAGTTTTCAATTTGTCATGAATCTGGTTTACCACATGCACAGAAATTCGTCGAACTTATTTAGCACGGTCGTACAAAATATTTTGCAGCAAACAGCCTGTAACAAATTCAAAGTAAAACATGAATAGCACGTTTGCGAAATCACTATCCACGCTAGGGGCATCTTGAATGTTTGTTTCGTTTGTTTCTTGTCGTTGGGAACTAGCTTTTGAGCTACGTGAGCTATTCTGCACCCAATTATAAATTTCAAAACAAATATACATCACCATATTATAATTATGTTGTCATTATTATTATTAGTATTATTATTAACAACAATAATAATAATAATAATATGCCATTGTCCAAAGCAATTACATTCGGTACTCGAAGTCCAACATCGCAGAGCAGAAGCTCCCCCTGGAGGTGGCCTCGTGCGACAGTGCGGTGAGCGGATATAAATCAGTGGGAATTTTGGAATCATATCAAATGCCTGGCAATCTAGTCGTGCAGTCCATCCCCCATTCTTTGTGCCTCCTCTTCATTCATTTTGCTCAACGGAGCCTAAAAGCGGGCTCCTAGCCCCTCCACTCGGTTCCAGATCACTCCCGCCACACCACCGCCATCTAGTGGTCACCTGCGCGTAACCATTCGCCAATGCGAGCGTGCGTGCGCTTGCATCTGCGTTCTTTGCATAAACAATGAGGAAACGGGTCCATAAGCCTGAAAGACCGCACACATGGTCTCACAAGAAAACACCACACTCGAGGGTATGCGCCCTCAAGCACCATCTCCTAAGCATGCGTTTTCGTAGGGTAAGCTTTGTGAATCAAAGGTGTGGCCCTCCCAGAACAATGGAAGCTTTCTCTAGAACCAAAACAGACGGCTGTTGTAGCGTTCCATCTCTGTTCCCCTAATTCAATCAGCTATGCTAATGAGGCATCTTCGAGATGAAAACGTAATTACATTAAGATACAAGAGGGCGGGTAAAAAAATAATTTCTCCCCAAGGGTACGTCACAAGGGCTGTTAATGCAATACCGAGATTTATAGAAATATTTCAACCACTAGCCCACGTATCCTTACTTTTAAATGACCTTAGGCAGTCAGCAAATCGCAATAGTCATTTTCCAAAGTGCACAGTACTATGCCTTACTTGGTAGTTTCTCTGAAAACTGCCTGCAAGCAATAGCTATCGATAATGCACAGACAGCAGCTGGCTTCCAATGGTGGAATGTGGTCCTCTCTTATCAAAAGATGAGCGAATGAGGCTAGCCTGAAATTTGGAAAGACAACAAAATCTGGAGTTTGAGGTGTGTGTCAGTTGGCGAGGGGTGGCAAAGGAAGGGGCTTGATCAAGGTTTTGGGACATATTTGCGGAACAAGAACGTATTGGCAGGGGGCTTGTTGTCATTGGCAAAGAAACCCATGGAAACCAGTGGCGCTCTGAGTTCCAGAACTCTTGGAGCGAAGCTGCAGTGAGAATTCAGCCGTTTGGTTTGCAGCGGGTTCCGGCCAAGCAGAACAGAACAGGGTAACACTCAACATTCCGAATTCCGCACTCAAGCCGGCGCTCCGCACAAAAGCACTTCCCAGAGAGCGACGCTGTCACTGTGGTTTAACAGCGGGAACTACGCACCCAATCGCCTGCTTTTACAAGCACCACAAACTACTGCCCCATTAGCACAGGTCGGATCCGTGATGTTACTGCTGCAATTACACGTTCCCTTTTAATCGCTAACTTGAGCCACAAATATTTCTGTGATGCCGATTATATAGCCTACACATAACTATTCCACCAATAATTACCCCTGGCACCAGAGAGGCAATTTCATTCTCGCAGTTTAATTAGTGTCCATTTAAAAACAGGATCACAAACATAAAACGGCCTTTGGTGCATTCCTATCCTTATTTATTGTTAGCCAAAATGAAAAAGATTTATTTAGGTTGGCTGGTGAAATTCACAGATTAGATAAACATTAATGGCCCTGGAAAAAGGGAATACATCTGGACTATATTCAACGATGGTGTTGGCATAACATGAAGCAACATATTTCAAATACAAATGCATAGTAGTGATGATTAATTTGTATATCTAGTACCTGCTGGTTAAGCACACATTATAAGGGGAATAAATAGTGTGCTGGGGATGGGTGCCTGGGGAAGTGGCAATGATCAGAGATGTGGCCTTTCATCATAAGGAGAGAGACTATAAATAAAGCTGTTATTAACACCAGAGGAGCATGTCGGTAAGGTCTGGCTGACTATTCAAAGGAATTACTACACATAACTGTTTAAAAACACAGCCATTTATGTAAAAAATAAAAATAAAAAAAGAACTACAAAAGGAGATTGACCAAAAACACACACACACACACACAATTTGGTGCAGTGTGTAAGGGCTAGTAGTGGTTGTGCATATCAGTTCCCACAGTGAGCAATACAATCATTTCCTTAAGGCACTTTGCCATAAGCGCTTCAGCAAATATGCATTTGTAAGCGAGAACTACATGTAAAATGTGAAGAATGTCCAGTCATCTTGAAACTGGGAATATGATAAATGTAAAATCGTTGAGCCTTTAGACAAGAGGAAATTGCAAGTACAGAAAGGTATGTACATAAATACGCACACACACACACATACATACATAGTGTGGCCAGTTGAAAGTAACGGGTAAAGATTACTCAAACCCCATTTTGCAAAAGCATTCAAAATCATGTTTGCCAGCATGCAACACGTGCATGGAGGAGGAGCGCCTGTAGGGGGCAGACTCGCACCCTCTCAGCCAGCTGCACGTGCCAAACGCTTTCCCTCCAGCACTTGCGCACACAGACGCGCACGCGCATATGCACGCACACGCACGGAGGGAGAGAGAGAGGCCGGCCCATCTCCCCTGTTAGCCGCCAGCCGCGCCTCGCCGGCTCTTCTCCTCCTTCGATCCCAGATGGTGGAACACATCGGCCAGGAAGGCAGATTCACCGGCACACCATTTCACATCGCACTTCAATTCATGCTTCCGTTTATATGTGCAAAAATGAAGCCTTTTCTCCCTTTATTTTGCGGGCGTGCACCTTGACAGTAGCACTGATTGTGACTGCCTACCCCTAGCTCTAGTGCCGTTTTCGTGCCACTTAAATGCACTTTGGCCGAAAGCATCTGCCAAACCATGTTTTTCTCACCATCTATTAAATGGTGAATTAATTCTGTATCTTTTTCAAATTAACTGATCACCACTCCAACCACACAGCATTGTGTGTGTGTGTGTGTGTGTGTGTGTGTATAAAATACATGTTGAGCCATTTTGAACAAGGTTATACTTTCAGCCATTTTTCTGGGAATAAATGGCAACACAGGTAAACAAATGTCATCTCAAAAGACACAGGAAAAGATCACTCTATGACAAAACCTTCAGCGTCCCATTACACAATTTCAAATGTAATCAAAATGGCAGAGCTACCACTTTATTATACCACATAATATATTTATAGGTTGACCTTCATAATAAGTGGTTGAATAAGTGAAAGGTGCCATCTAAACCACGTGAGGTCTCACCCGTTCATGTAGATTTTGAGCCGAATAAATCAGGTGTACATCCTTTCAGCAATGTACTTAAAAATAGCCCAAATCCTTTGAAAGGTGAAGTGCAGGACCCCGCAGAGGCCCCGTATAGCAACTCCATTTCACAGCCAGGCTCACGCAGACAGCTCACTTAACTTCGAGTCTCACTGATTTAAGCACGTGTAAAAATGTACTTCCTTTCATAATGCTGCCATTTTTGTAAACCCGAGGTTTCAAATCTGACCCAGAAAGGTCAGAGAGGATGCAGGTTCTTGTTTTAGCCCAGCACTATGATATCCAGTTCAACTAATGAATCATGGTCTTCAAACAACGTCTTGATAATTAGAATCAGGTGTCTTAGCGCAGACTTTGGGGGAAAAAAAAACAGCCCTTTTTGGAAAAGACTGGACACCGCTACTGTAAACATCTAACCTAAGCCGTGCAAAACAAATATGCTTGCTTAAATATGCTTGCCTAATTATTCAAAGACCTGGCACTCTGCTTCACTATTTTAATAGTCGGTCTGAACTAAAGGAAATTCCCAGCTGTCTGACTCTTGCCGAATGTTGTCGCCTCCCATAATATCCTGAAAGTGCAGTTTATTTTAAACTTGGTTCCAGAGAGGATTTCAGGAACGAGGCGATCACGGCTGAACAGGCGACGCTTGGTACAGCTGATATTTCAGAGGCGGGACTGACGGTGGAAGCCCCGCCCATACAGAACAGGGTGCCTGAGTGGGCCGTGTGGAGTTTTTTTTTTTTTTTTTAAAGGGGGGGCATTGTTTATTTTACGCTCTTATGAGTTGTTTGCTTGTTAGCTTTTAAACAGCTTGGGAGCATGAGGAGGCTGTGAATGGGAGGGCTTGTGGGGCGGGGGCTTCCCTGGGGGCGAGGGAGGCGGGGGGTAAAAACAGCACCGTTTCCCAAACCTCACTAATAAAGTCTTTAGAGCTCAGCGGATGAAACAACAAAGAGGCTCATAAAACAGAGAAGGTCAAGCAATTACCAGCATCGGGGAGGAGGAGAGAGAAGGGGGGGGGGGCTTCTCGTAGTCATCCTTCCAACGAGAGATCCTTCTCTCCGCTCACCAAGAAGCAGCTGAACAGCAGTGCGAGGTCAGGGTTACGGACTCACGCGCAAACCTGGCAACCCAAGCCACTAGAAGAGGTCGCGTGTGTGTCGGCTAACTGCAGGGATGCTGAGCAACAGCTGCTGGACCCTTCCTGTTTCCAGAACTCCGCTGGGTTTATGGCATCTTCTAGAATTCAACGAGAGCAGCTGATATGATACGGATCACTTGCTGCATGTGACATGTTTTCTGTGTGTGACCCTGTTGTGTCACTGCAATGCTGCCAGGTGAGTGATAGTGTAGTTTAATGGTTATGGATCTGGGCTCAAAACGCAAAGGGTGTGTGTTCAATTCTGAGCTGGGGCACTGTCTTTGCGCCCTTACGTATGGTATCTAACCTGAAGTACTTAAACATGCAGCTGTATGAATGGACATAAATGGACTGTATGCAAAAGTGTAATCTGTGTAGGTTTCTCTGGAGAAGACTGCCAAATTATGAAATGCAATTTAATGAACACGTTTACACTCAGAAACCTTCGGCCAGCCACTTCTATGCAACTGCATCACCCCACCACACCCACACAAATAAAATCAATGTAAAAAATATACACCACATTACCAAACAAATAACCAACCACTATGCTGCTTTAAGTAATATGAATAACCTTTTCTTTTTTTTTTTTTAAATGGCAGAGCAGGTTTAGTGATAACTGCAATGCATACAATTCCATGCAAGAATCAAAACATTTAGCAATGCTTTTTTCCTAGATTATAACTGAAATAGAAGAGAAAAGCACAATATCACATCGAATGAATCTCATGAGCTCAAAGAGTTACTGACCACACTGTACTTGTGTAGATCTTTACTGAAGACTTCACCACATCCGTCTGCATTAAAAGGGTTCTCATGGAAAGCCTAAACCTGTAACCACACCTGATGCTTATTAAATGAGCACATATCATCCGGTTTCCGCTGAGGCTGTAAGACTGAAGCTTTAGACGAGGGTCCCTGGATGTTTGGGCTGCAGCCTTGAGAAGAAAAAGAACGCTCTAACCGTACTTGAGTGCTGCTGCTTGCTGAATTACAGACCTGAGAATTCTCTTGATCCACTGGCAGTGAATGGTGTGTGTGTGTGTTTTGTGTGCAGCTGTGTGTGTCCATGCCGCACTGCTCCAACAAAGGTTTGGAGTCGTTCTGCTTTGTGATATAATGTTGCCATTATGCAGAAATGATTGATTTGTAGAGTTGAAAAGGAATGCATTATCAGGACAATGCCTGGGCCTATTCTGCTTCTCTGACACCAAACGCAGACTGCAGCTCCGGCTCCTCTTCAAAGACGCTGGACCGGCTTATCATGGCGGAGCTGACAGACCATTTCACAAGTGTAGCTTACAGCACGGTGTCCATAATCTAGTGTCTGTGTGGATACAGAGTCAGTAAATTCCTATTCCAGCACAGCACAGAAGTTCCTCACTTAGAAAACAGCCCTGTATCAGCAGACCTTTGCATTTACTGCAATAAGCTCAGCAGGTGCTTTCAAACAGCTCTGATTGACAAATATGATTTGGTACACATTACACTAGCAGTACCCATCTATACAGCTGGATAACACCATACAGAGAAGTCACAGAAGTTAATTAGCCACTTCACATGTAGATCTGCACGAATTAATGAATTTAAATAAGCCAGATCTGAAACTGGGAAGCTGCTGCCTGGAAGAGCGGGCTGCAAAGCAAGCAGAAAATTTCATCACTCAGCTTCTGATTCCTGAACAGCACTGAAGCTGACAAAGAATCATCTGAAGAGGCATCCATTTGGACACTTCAGCTTCTGAACTGACAATATTGTGTGGGAATAACCTCAAGACCAGTAAATCAAACAGCCCCTGTAAAAAACTGTATGATGTTTCGGAAAAAGCCTGCATTAGAAAACATATTCTACAAAAGTATAAGACTTAAAATAATGATCAAATAGCATCATAAAAATGTCACTGGATTCTAATGTAATGACAACAAAAATCACTTAAATCGCCATTTCTAAGTAGTATTAGTACTTATGTTCCCCTATAACATGTATTCACTAATTTTGTAAATTGCATATCATGTAGTCAGCATCTAGGCAGCATGTAGCAAATAAGGCTTATGAAACGGCTGGCTATGGTAGACAAAGTACATGGTCGCGCATAATTATTTCGCAATTAGGTGCTCTCCCTCTCCAGCTGGAGACAGGCTCTGTGAATTCATTATCTTAGTCGACTTGGAACAAACGAGACGCCACAGAAAGAATGAATGTGAGAGAGCAGCCCGTAATGAGGAGGTAACAAGCGGCTCGGCATGTCGTCTGGCCAGCAATTACTTCCAGGTAATGAGGTACGGTGTGAAAGGGACGATAAAGAAATGGGAATCACCTGAGGGTTAATACTGGGTTCCAGGACGTGTGTCAAAAAACACAGACCAAACCAGAGTCAGGTACATTATTGTTGAAATATAATCTAAATATAATATAAAAAACATTCCCCTTATACATTTACAGAGTCGTGCTGGGTGGCATTCAGCAGGGAGCTGCGCAGTTTAAGACTGTTTCTTTTAGAGAAAGTGTACCGGCTCCAGGGCCCGCCCACTGGATGACTCGTCAGGGCCTGACAGATACCAGCAGGATTCAGGCCTGCACTTCCAGTGGTCAGGCTTTGGTGGGCTATAAATCTGGGAAACGCACTCCACCTCCGCCAAGGGAGATTTGTAATGTCAGACCACCAAAAGAGAGATTCAATCCAAGTCATCTGCATCTGGCATAAATCCTTAACATTTTTAATCTACATTATACTTTCAATTCATACACACCCTAATGAGTTTGGTGACCACTTAATTTAAAACATTGAACTTATATTATCACTGAACCCTAAAATGCCATGCTCTCTTTGATTTACTAAAAGTTACACACAATAGTACATCACCCAAAACAAAATTCTTTGACAGACCAAAACAAAGCCAATGTAGGCTTCTTTTTAGCGCTTGTCCTCTGGATATGTCAACTGGATCCATGGTTCAGACTAGGCCCACCAGTTTGTCTCCACCATGTGACCTGCAGGAATTACTTGTATTTCAATGGTTATTCTCCAGGTGTACCCAAAGCCACTCCAATGCATCGACATGCATATTTAACTAGACAAGAAAGCATTCCATTAGCTAACCTAAGCTTGTGAAGCTCCGGAAGTAGGCATGTACTGTGCATGTTGAGTACAAAACATTGGAGCTCCAATTAAAGTGAATGGGCAATATCAGACTTTTGAATGCAAAATAAAACTTCCTTAATGGTATTTTGAAAATTGATGAATGATTGTTACAATTACTATGAAAAGCATATAATACGTAACAAAATGTGTACATTTAAATATTTTCCCACGTCTGGACCAAAACAGCAATTGTTTCACAAACCGCTACACTTAATGAAATTTACGACCACAAAAAATTGTCCAATGAGGTTATTCGTTATATCACCTTGGTTTCCTACATTGAATTCAATGAGCAGCCAGCACTTTTGCCTCAACATGCACAGTAGAGGCCATTTCCTGTTACTTCCTAGGCTTCCCCACCTGGCTCCTTGTACCATCTTACATTTATAAAAATCAATTAGTATATCTAATATGGTGAGAGACATCTGATTCTACGTAAGGTCTGAAGACCATTAGTTAGTTGAATTGTGAATTTTTATTAAATGTAACTTTTTGTGCAAGTTAAATATTATAGAACTGATCACATTTGTTAAATAACGCTCTCGTTTGGGCATTTTCCAATGCATTTTCCAATGCTTCTAACATGCTCCTGTACAACATTTAAAATAGGCTACTGTAGCATGCATTGGTAGTAAATAATCGAACCGAATTTAACACCTGAGCGTCGCTCGTAAACAGCACTGAGTTTAATCAGTGGCAGTTACCCATTTCAACGTAGATTACTGACGTGGGGCAAAAGGAATAATCGTTGAGAAGTGGCTCGACAACGGCGCTATCGCGACCCCTAGCTGGCGGCGGACTGAAGTACCGTGAGAGAAAACAAGGGGAGACAGTTAAGACCTGAAATATAGCTGAACTGTAATGATTTCATTTTACACCAACTTTCATAAGTTTGCTAGCTGCGTTTGACTGCCCTGTTAGGCGCTCCTACATAATGACTTCCAATCAAATAGAAAGATTATTTGGTTACTATTACGATTACTCTGGTATGGAGCTCGTTGAGTAAATTCTTCAGAGAGATCAGAAAAATGCCGGTGGCTTCTTGATCAGTGCACTGCCGTTACAGAATGTGAATGATTAACAAATATCCAGTTTTTACTTGATTTTCTCAAAAGGAGTGTCGTACATCATCAGCTAATTTTATAGCCCACAACTATTTTCAGTAGAATGTAAGCTACTTCCGAAACGTGGACACCCTATCACATCTTGGGAGGAAAACGGTTAGTCTACGTTGCCTTGGCAATGTGGTCAGCAGAGAATTGATTTTCTATTGGCCTTAGTGTAATAATTTCCGCTTGCTAAATATTTAGTTCTTCAGAGTGGGAACGACACGTCACCATTTGCATTAATGTCCCACGTTCTTACACTCCGGATAGCCTGTGACTCTTGCCTACAATCTTACAACCAGCGTTGAGAGTAGGCCCCTTAGCCTGGACCTTTCCTGAAATTAAAACCGAAAGTCAGAGCTGGTCTCCTTAATCCCCACACCGCTCCTTGTACTGTGCAGCGTCCCCGGTAACGCGCTCAGTCGCACAAAAAAGATGCCACCGAATGATGTGAGTCGGCGACCAGTGTATTCACTAACAAACCACACAACGGAACAGAATGAAAATTACCATCTCAACTTTTTCATTTGAATTATAGCGTCAATTCGTAAACTACAACGGCACGTAAAAGATTAATGCAAAATAGCCTATCGAAGCAGAATTTTCATTTAGGTAAGAACATCTTATCTGCTCTGTGGACAGTGAATACATTGCAGTACTTAGAAATTCTCCGTGCCACAATGAATTTCTGTCATCGTGTAGGCTATCACCGTAGTTTACAGCTGTTCAGAAGAGATACATTACGGAAGTGCATCTTTGAAACCAGGAAAGCTTGCTCGCAAAGAGGAACAATCCTTGAAACCAGCATAGAGATTGGTGGCATTTGCGTACCTGTTCCACTGATAAGAATTCATAAAAGTTTTGCGGGATTTCCTCCACCAGGTCAAAGAGCTCCAGGTCTGTATCCCATGTAAACGTAGGCACCGGGTGAACAGAAAAAACGTAAATGATAAATAATCCTGTGACCCAAGAGGACGCCATTCTCGGGCAGTAGTACTATTTCTGTGACCGCACGAGTTCCCATCCACGAGAGGAATTAAGCCCAGGTGAATAAAATGTTATTTTAGTTTGGCTATTCCTTTTGAGAATGAACTGCCATACTACCTCCAAGTCAAACGTGGCTACCGCTTCCCGTGTTTATCTTAAAGGAGACGCGCATTTTTTTGCCAGCAGGTTCTCAAAGGCTGCTGTTTTTCGGCACTGCATTAGGCAATTCTGCGTGTGGACGTCAGGCAAAAATTAAAGAATACATGCTCGCATTTAGATCAGACATATATGTAACACGAATAAAATTCGGAAAATGTTCACCGCCCTGGGTAGGCTGACTACTTGAACGTCCTTTCTACCTTCTGTGGTAGGTTACGTTACCTTTTGAATTAAGGTTTCTTTGAACTGTGGGATTTGAGAACTCGGGTATAGTGGGACAGTATTTTGTAAATGGTAAATGGACTGCATTTATATAGTGCTTTTATCCAAAGCACTTTACAGTTGATACCTCTCTTTCACCCATTCACACACACACTCACACACTTGCCATGCAAGGTACCAATCAGCTCGTTGGGAGCAATTAGGGGTAAGGTGTCTTGCTCAGGGACACTTTGATACACCGAGGGCGGGGGATCGAACCGGCAACCCTCTGACTGCCAGACAGCCGCTCTTACCTCCTGAGCTATGTCGCCCCCGCTATGTCGCTCTAAATCCTCCTGGAAACCATGAAAAAGCAATTTACTCACTCAAGTGATATTTCTATAGATAATCCTTGGTCTCTACGGCATTTCTGTGCTGAAATTGTGTTGGAATGTATAATTGTTTAAAAATGACAGCCATTCAAACATGGACAGTCCCCCTCCCCCCCCTGTGTTTCGGGCAGGAGTCAGGTAGAGTGGGACAGTGTCATTTTGTGCACTGTTTTTTAGTTGGAAAAGTGTCCCACTCTAGCTGAGAACCTCTGTCCCATTCAAGCTATAGCTGTCAGTTAGAGTGGGACAGTGCTATAAATTTGGTTTTCATAAAATCTAGTGCCAATTTGCAAACATTATTATTATTATTAAAAAAATTATTTATCACTGTTCATTCTAACACCAAAATTAATGTTGTTGCGCAAAAATTGACAGATGCACAGCCTTATCATTTTGACATGGTAAGCACATGCCATTTTGACATGGTAAGCACATGCCATTTTGACATGGTAAGCACATGCCAGCATGCTTACCATGTCATTCAACTGCTCAGCAGATTTGAAAAATGAGACCACATCCACTGCAGTGATGTCACACCAATCAAAAGTTTTATTTTATGTTCAGCACATATACAGCTACAATCCAGTAACATATGCTGTGATTGGTTTGGAAAATTATCACAATATGATAACAATTTGCTTAAGTGTCCCATTCAACCTGATGTCCCACTCAACCTGAGTTCACCCTACGTTTCCTTTTCAAAGGAACACCCTCCCATCAACAGGAAGGCACGTCGTGATTTGATTTCATCGTATCAGCCATAGAATCTTAAGGTAGAAATGAATATCATGCAGCAAGGAGATTTTTATCTTTTCCGTTCACACGTTGTATGTAGACCAATGGTTGCTGATATAGGCAAACATCCAGGTAACCCAAGTAAAGCGATAATCAGACAAACCAACGTGGGTCATTTTATTCACGTAAACCATTATTTTACTACAAGTTGCATTTTTAAAAAATACTGTTTTTATTGCCTACCCTGGTTGCATATGCCATTGTCTTACCTGGTCACTTCTACCAAGCAGGGTTATTGATACCACCTTGTTTTTATGGATGCGATTCTATGGAACTCATTTACATGCATTTGTTTTGCAGTTTTATACAGTGGGTATGTAAAACAAATTAACACACAGACCAGCCTATTCTGAGGGTTGACATTGCTCACAACATCTTGGTTTTTCTTTCAAATCCATGTTTGAAGTTAAGGAAAACCAGGAATGGTTAAGCCTGCTTGAACAGGTGCGTATCACCCTCGTCATTACATGCGAAAGCAGTGGCTACGGAGAATAGCCTACTCCGCTTGAAGGCGTGGGGTCTCGCATAGTATTTGTGTGGATTTAGTACTCAATTGTATCATAGGACCAGTTAAAAAATGTGTGTACAAATGGGGAAAAAAAGTTTTGTAAATCACACACATCCCTCAATTTTCCTTATATGGTGGAATTGTGCATTTTATTTCACTGTTTAAATCGCTGGACAATGGCAGTGAAAACCTGCTAAATAACATAATTGCAGTAAAACATAGTGAAACATAATGGCATAGAAGTGAGTTAAAAGGATTCACCCGGATTTGCTAATTAGCACAATTCTGCCAGGATGTGGAACAATTAGTGAAATCAGCTGGCTGAGCTAACAGGTGGGAGAAATACATGGCAGGACTTTTACTTTCTGACCCATGGACTTTCCAATCTCAGCCATAGTCTCTGGGAGCTCCAAGAGTTGATCAGTATGAAAATTACATTTTAGTGAAATGCTTTTAATCACAGGTGCCAAACTTTAGTTCTGGAGGGCCTGCTTGTTTTTGTGGTGTTCTCAGCGCACGTGTTTCATTTAAGTCACTGATTGGCTACGGAATCTACACACCTTGTTCTCTAGGCCTTAATTGGCAGCTGATTGAAAAGAAAACAAAAACTTGTGGACCTGCAGTCCCCTTGGGATTTAGTTTGACACTCCTGCTTTTAACCATTAGTGATTGTAAGAAAGAGGCAAGCCATGCCCACTGGTTTGTTATACTGTTTTTTACTAATCAAAATGGTAAGAACATAAAACACAATTAACAGACACAGATGTGGCCATGATCTTGTCCTCAACATGAAATTTAGGAGATGACTCTGTTATACAAGACTTTAGTACACTGTTTGTGAAGGATTATGTTACACTGTTAATGATTTATTTTACTAGACTGCATAAAAAAACGTGCACTTGTATGTTGCTTGTGTTATTAACAACTCAGAGGGAAAAAAAGAGAGCTTAATGGATTCTTCTTTGAAAGCCAAATAAAGTCATTGTTATCTGAGTAATGAGTTTTTCCCATACTACTGTTTTTCCCCTTTTCCAGACCCCCTTGGGAGACGTAGTCAGTGTATCCCCTTCATGGCTCCTCATTCAATCCTACAACTAACCCTGTTAATTGCACTCTGTCAATGCAGTGCATGTGATTTTTTTAAACGCACCACTGGAGAAATTGGCAATTTGTCACTCTGAAATGAATTACTGATTTCTGGGTTTCAGATTTGGAACTGGTTTAAAAGATGAGATTCTGTTTAAAATACATTTGGCATCTAGTGTATCTGGACACCCCTTGGTCTGGGGCTGTTCACATGGTTTGGGCTTGGCCCCTGAGTTCCACTGAAGACTAATCTTAATGCTAGAGCATACCGTTGCATTCTAGATAAATTCTGTGCTTCCCCAACAGTTTGGGGAAGGCTCTTTCCTGTTTCAGCATGACAAAGCCCCGCCGAGCACACTGCAAGAGCAATATAGAAATGGTTTGGTTGTGAACGGTATGGAAGAATTAGACTGGCCTCAACCCCATCCAACACCCTTGGGATAAATTGGAAAGCCAGCTGCGAGCCAGGCCTAATTGCCCAATCAGTGCTGACCTCACTAATGCTCTTCTGGCTGAATGGAAGCAAATCCCTGCAGCAATGCTCCAACATCTAGTATAAAGCCTTCTCAGAAGAGTGGAGGTTGTTATAGCAGCAAAGGGTGGACCAACTCCATATTAATGCCCATAATTTTGTATGAGATGTTGGATGTCAGGTGCCCACATACTTTCGGCCATGTAGTGGTCAAGCAAGAACGGAAAAGATATAAAATGGTGTTCAATTTCAATAAGACAACTGCAAGAAAAATAAAGCCACAAGCTGAATAGTTCTCAGTCTTATTTATAGGAGTTCATGTTGCATTACTTTGTTGCATTAAGTTAGCAATGTACAATATAGGAGAAACATAAATGCATTCACCTGATTTATATAAGCAATAGTGCCAGACCTGGCTAACAACGTTCCCAGACCAGCAAGTAAAGATATGAACATCACTAAAGTACCAGTGCAGGTCCACTATGCTAACCAAGAACCAAAGTACAAATTCTAAACACATAAGGACTACACCCATAACAAACCATAAGAAGAAAAACATAAAACCACTCAAATTTAACCTAAATCCATAAAAATACCATAACCTGAGTAAGTACAGTAGTACAGAATGCTACAAGGTGTGAGTGGAAGGGGGAACCAAGATGGAGTATGAAGGGGGTGGGTCTACGGTCTGCGTCAGAAGATGGTGAGTGATTCTGCAGTCCTGACAGTTTCGGGAAGTTCGTTCCAGGACTGTGGCATACTGACTAGAAGAAGCAATCATGCAGAGAGTTGCCTGAAGGTTGTATCATATTTTAACTTGCCAACATCATGTGTTTGCTATTTTCATCTACCCCCCCCCCCCCTTCTCTCTCTATTTATACTCCAACAATGTAGACAAGGGGGTTGCTGCATCTGGAAAATAACAGGTCAGCAGTCATTACTCCATACCAAAGTTCTCCTGGTATTGCAAACCTCCACCCTACAAGCAAAAACGCCCCATCAAACCACAAATCTCCCTCTTAGCAAATAATTAATAAAGGGTTTTTTAATCACAGCCAGGTCTGTACTATGCCATTAGCACGATACACATAATAAAGAACAACTCATATAGGCTCAGCTTCCTCCTCATTAATAACATTTATGCAGACATTGTGTGGGCGGTCTGTCTGGTTTCATGATTGTGATTCCATCAACTTGTAGAAAATGTACAATTGAAAATCACAAGGGGCTGCTGGATGGCTACAGTTAAGGCACCACACTGTGGTTCATAGATGAGCCTCATAGCCTTGGGTTGAATCTAGACCGTGCCAATGGCGACTGTAGCCAGCAGCTCCATAAAGTGACATGCAATGAGATTGCACTTCCCAGGGTTTGGAAGGATTCAGTCAAATAGGGATCCATGATTAATCGCTATATAGCGGCTCCCACTGGATGTTTGAGACTGCATGCGAAAGCCACATATTAAAAGGTCTTCCTCCGACTCTGTTCTGTGCAAGCTTAGTCTACAGTGTAAAAATAAGCATCAGGGTCCCTCCATCAAAATTCAAGGAGGATTAGGTGTTTTATGGGCTTATGTTTCTAATTTTCCTCAAACTTCCCTCAGGCAGTCTTTGTGTATTAAAATGAATGAAACTGAATTTTAGACATGGCATCATGCCTGGCTTCTTTCCCTGCCGTACTTGTGCAGCCTGTGTTCAATCCAGAAAAACTTACAGTATAAAGTACAATATTAGACAATTCAGTACTTGCACCTCAACTAATATTATGTGTTCTCCATGCAAATTACAATATGTAGGTAAGACATGCAGATGGTTAAAAACACACATTATTGAACGAGTGCTATCCATAGAAATGACATTCGCTCACCTACTGCAAGACACTTTACATAAGCCAGTCATCCTGTCTCAGCTTTCTCCTTTTGTGTCGTCCAAAAAATTGATAAAGCAAAAAGAGGTGCCAATATTGAGCAGAAACTGCTACAAGCAGAATGTAAATGGATTTTCTACTTGAAAACATTACATCCAGATTCTTAATGAAGCCTTTTAAGTTGTTTTCAGTTGATTCATCATTTTATCGTGCGTTCCTATGTTTGATATGTTTATCTTTTGACATGGGATGACACTGAGTTTCGGTTCCATGCCCAAAACAATTATATATTAAAAGCTTTGTGTTTTTTAAAAACAATACAGAGGTTCGCAACTGTAATTTTTCTGTTGGAACACTGAACCAGAACAGGCAAAAGACTATATTACATTCAAGAAGACATTACAGCAATATAAAATTTAATTTATCATTCTAATATGAAGTAGCATCCTGCAATAGATTGGCGGACTGTGTAGGGTGTATTCTTGCCTCTTGTCCAATGCAGGCTCCAGTACCCCCTGCAACCTTGCCCAGAATAAACAGGTATAAATAATGTATGGATGTTTGGATACAAAGGAGTTATGTAAGGGTGATATCTATTTCCACAGAGTAGCCGTATACATATCTCCATGAAATGATGAAAAAATGAGACTGAGAAAATATGCCCATATGTGATTTTCTTCCGCTGAAGATGCATCACCAGTATAATGATTTCCAATCATTAGTTAGCGCAGATTACTTTTTTAAGGTATGAATAACTTATTTTATTGCCCTTGTAATAAAAAAGACTAAGATTCTAATCCCTATTTTTCCCAGAGATACAATTATCTGAAAATGTTTCCTCAGTAAAAGGTGGCGATTTTGGATAATCATTCATCATTTATTTCTCAGTAACTGGTATCTGGAGCTTTAGCTTCAGTTTTAGTCTTTACAGATAGGTAAGGAATATCTATATTAAAAATGAATGTATTCTGAGGAACAGGCCAGACAGCCTAGTCTATTTCCCATGAAATGACTCAGCTGGTGTCTCCATGTGTTTCGTAGGAGAACTGTAGATGCCTACACTCTCCCGAATCGGCAGTGGAGTTCACAGCATGAACGTAAGTGTGGTTGTATTCAATTGGCCATTTAAAATTGGGGTGGGAATTGGAGATGCTAAACCCAACACTGGAGGCCAAAAAAATTACTTCATTTCTGTGTATCGCCATAGCTGCTCTGTTTTTCTAATAAAAAGCTTTTCCCCTCACCACACTCATATATAACCCCCTTCTTATCCATGTTATGAGCACAGACAACACTCCTGGAATATGACTATGACAAATTGTAACTTGGGCTCTTGGTGTCAGTGGGTCAGTTTCGTACTCTAATTGGTGATCTGCTTTCTGAGGAATGTGCCTGCTGATCCTTGATATTCCATTACAACTACATTAAATACGTATGCCTGTTTATGTCCATGATTTATTGTTCTTTGTGCATAGTTCTCCCTTTTTTTCTTATTTTTGATCTTTTTTCTAGTTTTGCTAGTTCTATGACCTCGATGTGACTCCCTGAATAAAGGATAAACAAAACAAACAAACAAAAAAAAATATGATGGGAGTGACACCACCTCTTATGCAGTAGCACATGTTCTGTGTGGGACAGCAACTTTTTAGAGTTTACATGGGATGACAGGTTCCAAGCCAAATTAGTGTGGGATGTCGCAATTTATTCTGCACTAACAAGTCATTGAGTGGAAATGGCTTCACCCATCTTGATAATTCCTCATATATTTTGGTTTTTGACTTTGACTCTTCCCCATTTATTTTTTGTTCAGAGCTGCAAATTAACTGCATAGAAGAGAGGCAGCTTTGTAGTGATACTTTATGCAGAAAATGACAGAATCAATTTTCCAGCTAAAGGTTCCCTTCGCAGACATGTTTGAGCTTCCTGGCAGAAAGAACTAGGTTTTGAGTACTTGTTTTACTTCATAATTCCATTGATCTTTAAGCAGAGCCCTCGATGAAAAACCCCATATTATCGAAAAATTCACCACCATATTTAACTGTAGGTATGACACTCGTTTCAACATAAGCACGCTTTGTGCGAAGCCAAACCCACTGCTGCTGTGCATGGCCAAAAAGCACAATTTTGGTTTCATCAGACCATAACAGCAAGTTTCAATCAAAGTTCCAAAGCTGTTCCACAGCAGAATATTATTTTTGTTGTTTGCCCTCTCTAGAAGTTTTTTTTTTCTGGAAACCAAAAAATCATGTTGTCATGGATTTGGAGTTTAATGATAGATCTAGAGACTGTGTCCCCAAGATACAACTAAGTTTTGTAGATCATCAACAGTGGCCCTTGGATTTTTTATTTCTCTCTAGCCTCATTGTGTGTCTTTACATCCTCTACAAGGCCATTTATCTTTGTTCCAGTGGTTTTAAAATTCTTAATTATTTACCAAATAGTGGAGACTGGCATCTTTAGTTTAAAAAAAAAAATTTGTTTGTAACCATTTCCTGATAGACAACAACCTCTCTTATTTCTTATGAAAGTTATATGCCTTTAATCATAGTGTAGGATGGATTTTATATGTGTTGCCCCATATATGTACCCCAGTGAAACAGAAAACCACGGGAAACCACAATACAGTTCCCTTATATTAACACAAACTTTAAAGTGGTATGTAAATACAGATTAATTTAGTTGATTTTTGCATACAAGTATATGTCTTTCTTATCTCAAATGAAATCTCTGTCTATTTTAATATTCACTTAATTTACCTGTGTGACTATTCTATTTCCAGGAACAGGGCTGATGTGAAGGCCGGAAGTGAAAGGTCAAAGTTCAGAAGGTGGACAACTTGGGTTACAAAATCTTGCCAGAGTTTAACAACTTGAAATTACAGCTCAGTTGAATTTTTTTTTTAACAAGTCAGAATGTCGTATTTACCATAATTACAAGCACACACGGACACAGCTTGAAACCACTTCCTGCACACAGGGGAAAGGCATCCAGTCACAAGAGTCATCCAGATGTCTCTGAGACCTTCTATTCAGCGAGTTTTGATTGGAAACGAGAGATGATGCGTATTTGTCATGGTCAGTACTTCGTAATCCTGTTTTTTCAAGATTTAGACAGATACCTCAAGTAAGGAGCCACATAATGTGCATTAAATCACTTTCATACCCTATTATATCAAAGTCTCTCTCTCATATAAGCAAGTCGCTCCACTGGTTACCAATCCATTACGGTGACTGCTTGCAGTCCCTTGCCAAAAAGGTTTACAAGATCAGAGCATGACCTGTATCTGGCCAGCACTTGTCCCTCACTGTTTTCTGGCTTAGCTTCTAAGGGGTGGAATGATCCTTCCATCCAAATATGTAGAGCCCCATCGCTACCCTCTGTCCCCTGCTCAACGTTAACCTTTTTAACACGGCACCATGCTCCATACCGTCTCAACACATCACTGTAAAAATCTTAGTTTAATGGCTGCATATCGGCTCAACACATCACTGTAAAAATCTTACTTTAATGGCTGCATATCGGCTCAACACATCACTGTAAAAATCTTACTTTAATGGCTGCATATCGGCTTAACACATCACTGTAAAAATCTTACTTTAATGGCTGCATATCGGCTCAACACATCACTGTAAAAATCTTACTTTAATGGCTGCATATCGGCTCAACACATCACTGTAAAAATCTTACTTTAATGGCTGCATATCGGCTCAACACATCACTGTAAAAATCTTACTTTAATGGCTCCATACCGACTCAACACATCGCTGTAAAAATCTTACTTTAATGGCTGCATATCGGCTCAACACATCGCTGTAAAAATCTTACTTTAATGGCTGCATATCGGCTCAACACATCGCTGTAAAAATCTTACTTTAATGGCTGCATATCGGCTCAACACATCACTGTAAAAATCTTACTTTAATGGCTGCATATCGGCTCAACACATCACTGTAAAAATCTTACTTTAATGGCTGCATATCGGCTCAACACATCACTGTAAAAATCTTACTTTAATGGCTGCATATCGGCTCAACACATCACTGTAAAAAGCTTGTGCTATAAGGGCCGCACACATGCTTAACACATCCCTGTGAAATCTTGTTTTGGTAGCTACATATTGGCTCAACACATCAATGTGAGCATCCTACTCTAAAGCTGCATGCCTGCTTAACACACCAGCATAAAAATCCACTACTTGTCACATACTGGCTGAAAAACTGAAGCACACTCAATAAAACAAAAGCCTGGACACATTGACAGTACTGGCTCGGCGACATTTTTGTGCTTATATTGTGGTGCCACTGAATAATGCATTGTTATGTATTTCAGCAGTGAGTTGGTACTCTTAAATTTTAGAAAAACTCTGGTGAACTGGCAACTATTTTGTTTTCATTAGTTCGCATACACACTGTTGATATGTCTCAAGTCAGATAAGCAGGCTGGAAATTTCATGTAAAAAATTTTTAATTATAAGGGCACAAACGGCAAGAAAAATAAGTCAATAAATAGAAGAAAAAATACATTTTTCATTTAAATTGATGTTTTTTTAAACTTCAATTGCATAGAAGAGTTTACATTTCATAAATTATACAATGAACTTTAGTAAGAGGCATGTTTTTCCCCCAGATTGACAGGTTGAAAGTGCTGAAGGTTTTCACCAAGAGCCCAAGTTAAAGTTAAAGTTTTGCTCTTAAAATATATATTTAAAATGGCATCTACGTTAAAAAAAACAATTTAACGATAACAAAATAACAATTTCAATTAATATTTTAGTTTTCATTCTTGTTTAACTTCGTATTGTGGATTTTAGCATTGATTTCAACAATAAAACAGTCTTTTTTCATAGCAAGAAATAAATGTATATCCTGAATCCTTATACGATAATTGCTGTGTTGATGTTAGTATTATGTTTAGTAAAACTTAATAGCTCGTTCTAAATAGTTCAGTTTCAGTATAAATGTGAGGTGACTGGTGTTAATTGTCCAAAATTACTCTGCAGTTATTAGTTTCTTATTTACCTACAAAATGGTCTTTACATGTTTGTTTATTGATTTATATATTTAAGTATTTAATTCGACTTAATTACAAGTTCAGTTTTCTTTTTTTTTTAAATCATGGAATGATTTTTTTTAAAAATGTTATCAACAAAAAGATCAGTCCCATGTACATATATATTTTGTAGCATCAGTTGCAATCTCTTTGTGGTTTAATGCGAGTCAAAAGTAATGTGACAGGAAATAAAAATAAATTTAAAAAATAAAATAAATTATATATATATATATATATATATATATATATATATATATATATATATGTATATAACATCCATATTTATTTTATCATTTAAAGATGAATATCAATATTCTTACATAAAAATTCTAGTATGGTTTGACAAATCATCCCAGTTACCTGCAAATGGTCTGTGTCTGACCAAGTTCTGTATTTTGTTATTCCCTTAAAAATAAAACCTTTGATGATGAAAACACATTGAAGTTGTGAAGGACTGTTGCCTACACCCATTAGCCTATGTTAATCAAAGTGTCGTCTTCTTCCACTTCTTCTTCTCATTTTTAAATTATTTTTTTACATTTATTTTTAAATTTTATTTTAGGTATTCATTACATAAAGGGGGTTTGTTTTACCGGTTCGTTTATTCGCTTACATCCCAACCGGTTGAGATACAGGCGGTTAGGACAATAAACGGCATGATTCACCTTCTCTTGCACGATAAAACGTGATGCAAGCCGCATCACTGTTTAGGGGACACAACGCGAGTTTGCATTAATATTTTAACCAATGCATATGAATGAACAGATCAAGGGTAAAGACAAATGTAGCCTAGACCATAGCTTACTGTCTGATTTTGGCTTGCACAACAGGCTATATCTAAACCAGTTTTGGCTTGTGCATATAGCCACATATGTCTCAATTTTAGAAGATTGTGTTCCAGCAGAAGTTTATATTAGATTTTTGTGTGTGTCTCCAGTTGCACATATACTGTAGGGGGTGTACCTGAAATAATAAGTTTTTTAGTCTAACATGATTAAATTGCACTTCATTGCCATAACCATAACTCGAGCATATAAACATGTACCAGGCCAGATGTAATGAAGATAACTTTCTTTTATTGCTGTAGCCTACATTGCTCCTCTACATCTCCGTCCTTCCCTTAATTAACAAATGTAGCTTGATTGAATATAAAAGATATTTTGCATGCTTGTTGAATATGTCTTTGCGCACTAATTATTATGAATGCACACAATTGTTTTATTGGTGAGCTTTTTTAATCGACTGATGAGAACACCGCGACACCACTCAATCATCTGTGCACACATATAGGCTATACACATGCATCGGTGATGTAGTTTCACTGCAATGCAGCATATCGAACAGTCTTTGGCAACTTATTTGATAAGAGTTAACAATAGGCGTAAATGTGTAGCTTTTGTCATTTATTGCGCCCAATTGACTAATTCGACTCCAGGTCTCTCGTAATTTCATGTCATATTTCTTGTAAATTTGGGCTAAAATGCAATTCCTCCCGACCGTAACAATAATATCTTCGGTTACTGTCAATGCATTTTAAGTTAAGGGTCGGCGCTAATGATGAACACCCAGCTGATGAAGACAGACTCCGCTGGAGCTGCGAAAACCTGTCACATCCATTTTGTCGAATACAGTTTCATCGGGCATTTACATACTCCAAGATGGCCGCCCCTTTGTTCGCAGCGCCCGTGCTCTAGCTGTTTGTGCAGCAATCGCGAGGGTCTGTCGCGAGGCTTTTCTGCGACGAACATATGCAACGTTTGGATGTACAGCATTCACTGTCGCTGAATACATTATAAGTACAATATGTTGACACGTCCACAATCCCTTCGCTGTTTACTCGCAATGGTAACCGTGGTATGACACAAGCGTTTCCTTTGATCCCCTTATGCAGTTGTTTCACGCCAGATGCGTGTCAATTTTCCATTTGGTCCCGGTTGCCGTGTGTAAGTCTTCGTGTAAGGATTTAGGTGTTTCCTGCATGCATATACGCCAACCATGAACAAACACAGACTCCGAATAAAACATTATAATAACAATAATAATTGTAGGTTAGGGATGACCAATTCCATTGTTGTATTTTCTATTTTTTCAAAACAATGGACTAGTAGTCAAATCCTTTATCCAGGGTCATAAAAAAATATATAAACTAAACCTTCCAGCACTACTAAAAATTTCCAATAAAATGTATATACTCTTATTCATAACCTAATTTCATTGAGCGTTATGGGCTACATGAATTAAAGTTTCATGTTTAGACCCCCGATTACTTTTGTAATTATGGGTTCGCTGAACCTTCACAGTATGTATCAATGATGCAGTATCATTGTAGTATTGTGGCGTTTAAACATGAAAAACAAACATAGTAAAGACTTTTTAAACAAAACAACTACAATTAATTGATCGTTCAAGTTTTGAAACACAATTTACAAAAAGTAATGATATACATTCTGCAGAGCATGAACGATTACGCAGGTTGCTTTATAATACACAGTAATGTGTCCATTGCCTATTAAACTATCAGAGGACATATGAGTCCAATCGGGACTATAAATACTGTGTAAGTTGATTTAACTGAACATTTTACTTTGTATAGGTACTGATGCGCCAGATCAGAATTTCAGAGCGAACTGACCAGGCCATCGGAGAGAGAGAGAGAGGGAGAGAGAGAGAGAGAGCTGACCATCCAGATCAACGGGCACTTCTTCTCACCCACACAACTTTGTATTATCATTTTGTGTCGACAAATATAGGGTTTAGCCTAACTCGAAGTAAAACCATTAAATAATTATATTCAGAAATAATTCACTTAAAACACTATACTCAGAAATTCTGCATATAGGCTATGGTTGAACGCAATGTCAAATGAAACGGGCACAAATTTCACTTCATTTTTCTGAAAGATCGAGATCATCCGATCATCCATTAGCGTTGAGTTGGAAACAGTGTGATGACGTACGGATGTAAAAACATGCCAAAGATATTCTATAAGTTGACGAGAAAGACAAAGGATATTGTGAATTTATTATTTAAGGTGACCTTTTTAAACAGAAGATCGAGTGAAAGTTAGGGTAGAGTCGGTTTAAATGCAACAGTTTTCGGATTTTGCTCATTTACTGAGGTAACATTTCGCCAAGCACTATAAAATTTTTATTCAAACAGCTTTGACATGTCAGTGGTCATTAGCCGTTTCACGTACGTTCATAACTGAATCGAGTCGGATACAATTTAAATCGAAGTACAAGCAGTTTTATGTTACATTCATATGACCTAGCCAGCATAATTGTAGCAGAGTGGCGGAATAATTGTAACAATAAATGAAAATGCCCTATAATGCGCGCATGGAGGTTTTTTCTGCACATGCTAATATTAATGAATGAAACGTGTTTCCAGCGGTATCGTGAGACCAATCACATCCTCCGATTATCAAGTAAGGGGCTTTATTGATTAAAAAAAGACCCTGCTCAAACCTTGGCGCACAATCAGCTTTATAACTTACCGCAAATTGTGGCAATGTCCAAGTCAATGGGGAAAGCTGATTTTGTTTGTTTTTAACACCCAGGTAAGCTTTAAAAATAAAAATAAAATAAAAACCAGATGGCTATTTCTTAGCCCTTAATCACTTGCAGCATCCAGAAGATGATTCCGTGTCAACGCTGCCAACAAATTAGCTGAACACATTTATCATTAAACACTGAACTAACTTAAAACGTCAAACACGTTTATGAGTATGATTGATTTTTTAAACAAATATTAAACACCATTTAACATGCCTATGTTCTCCCCAAAAGGGCACTATAGGCTACATGTAGATGGTTTTCAACACCATCTATACATCTCTTAATCTGAAGCCCTCTCCATGACCTCCTGGGTACCAACCCTTTCGTTTTCTCTTTAGATGGCATTCTGTACACATATAACAGCAAAAAAGAATGTTTGTTTTTGCAACTCAGAGGCGGCATAATTGCAACAGCTGTTACATTTATACAGACAGGGACAGCATTTTTTTTGGTCACCTAGCAAACTATTCCTGCTAAAACTCACTCAGAAAACCGTACTAACTTTTCAAGGACAGATTACTTTTTTAAAAAGATTTTAAGATTTTAAAAAGTATTATCTGATTTATCGTAAATAAACGAATGCCTCATATCCGTTTATACTTCTGGAACAGATTGTTACTTACCTCGCTCAAAAATAGTTTTTTTTAGAAATATGTCCCACGAAAGTTGTCGAATTGTTCCGTTCTTTTGGCACTTGGTAGAGGACTGAATTGCGCTTTTACAGACCTGAAATTGTATCAGCAGTGTACAAAACGTTATTGACCTCAGGCCCGCCGACGCGGGGGAAAACCGAGTGAGTTGTCCCGGGCCCTGGGTTAAGGGGGGGGGGGGGCTCTAACCTTAAAATAATTTGCTGGAATAATCTCGTGAAATCTAAATCTATGAACAACTTCAAAGCATTACAGTTGGGAATGACGGCATGTCTCAGTTTGTTTCTGTATTTCATCTTTTGCGCACGGGGTCGGGGGGGGCTTTTGAGATAATTTTGTCCCGGGCATGAGCAAGACGCACGGTGGGCCTGATTGACCTTGTTGCATTTATGATGCGTTACATTTATATCTACTCTCCACTAAATCAGTGCGTTACACTTTAAGGAATAATTTGTAGTGATTGTTCAAAATCGGAACGTTTACTTGTATAATGTAAAGCCACTATACTGAACACACATGTTTTTCATTTGCCATAAAGTATGTTTGTGTAACTTTCTTACTATTATTCTCACTATTATTTTGAATAGGTTTCCTCTACTCTGAAGTGGAATATAGGCTATTGATAAGGCACGATCATATGTACGAACGTACGTAGCCTAATGTAGTTGAACTATTTCATTATTACTGTCCAGAAGGCAATAAAGAAATTAAGCTAGCAGAAAACGTTATTGCAACTTTTTGCACCATTTCGGAAGCTATGCTTATTCTTATTATAGGCCTACATAGTGGATACATAACAGGTATGTTGAAAGACGTTTAGGAACGTTCTAAAACGCTGTCACGCATTCACATTTTCCATTCTTCTATACGGTAAAATGTTAAACGGCGTGCTTGCGACACTACAAGCCCACAAGGGCAAATAGTTCTCACAACGTATTTGGCTGCAGTATAGTTCCCACCAAACAGTACGTTGTCCCAAATAGGCTAAAATGGCTCCTACCTTGAGAAACCACATAGGCCTACGTGAAAACAATGAAAATGATTCTGTGGAACTGTTGATCCAACGGCTTCAAACAAATCATTTGACCGACTATAGGGCTACCGGATACGTCATTTTAAAAAATAAGATTAACTGTAGAACCGTGCATTGATGGCAGGCCTTGATGCCTGCGTAGCCAAGTTACCCATATTCGAATATGCAAGTTGACAGTCCTGTCTGCACTGTTCACAATTTCACGAGTCTGTTGCAGTCTAAAATTGGGATGGCAAGTATGCCATCCAGCCAAGTTACGCCTTGGCGGGGCATGCCCCATATTGTATTTTACCTTACAGGATGAAGTTGGCTAAATCCGAACAAGCCAACTTTGTTGCAACGCAGCACTGTGCTATGCCACCAAAACGGGCGATTTATAGTGCTCAATTAAGCTGCCCAAACCAAAGCAGTTATGTGGAAACAAAGAAGCCTAACTGTCTAGAGATAGATGCAATTCCATGCAGCCTGTAATATTCGCTACTTTCATGACTACTCAAACAGTTGACCTCGAGGAGTGCGCTGCATAGGACGAATACTTTTATTTGTGTTTTGAGAAATTATTTCCAACATATGTGCAGTGGGATATTTCTTTAAAATATCGTTTGCGTTTGTCGTACAAGTTATCGTGTAGATGTTTCCAGAACTGGAGTCTATATGTGAGCTAATCATTATATGCTCAGTCGTAGACTTATCACACATGTTGAGCCTCGGGAGCAGGACAAAACGAATTCTGACCAAAGGGCAACTGCAAACTGCAGTGAAATTCAGGTAAACTGCAATTAGGCTGCCGACTTTTGAGCAGGAGGTTAAAAAACCGAGGTACATCCTTACAATGTAAAAAATGTATGGTTTGCACCCTTCAGACTTCAGACATGTGTTTATATTGACTATTTTGGAATGGCGGGTGATTCCATCAAACCGCGCCGTGCCTTCAGCCTTATATTTCCTTACGTTAATATCTTAACGTCCAAGCGATAGAACGTTTCGAATTAATTAATTAAAACGCATTTCATGGTAAACAAATCGCGTCGATTGGCATCTTAAGCCAGCACAAAACCGTGTTTTTTTGTTTTTGTTTTTTACCAAGTAGCAATCTCAACAGTATGGTCAGCGTTAAAGTTAGCCTATTAGCTGCATTACATAAGAGGAAACGTTAACTTCTATTTTTATTAGATAATTACAGATTTTTCTGTAGGCTATGCGTTTAGCGTATTGGAAATGATCACATTGCTATTTGGTAGACAATATGTGCTACATGACATAATGGTCATCATCATAATCTTTCAATAATCATCATAATAAATTAGGCTTCATCAAGCAAAAGTATATTTCATAAATCCGCACGAGGATAGTGTGTGGTAGTATTTCAATTCTATTCTTAGCACTTTGATTCAACCGTTTCATCAATGCAACTGCATTATTTATTTTTTAAAGGAAAGTGAAATCCCTAGTGAGTACAGGCCTACGGAAAATGAGGCCAACCGGCAACAGCCCATAAATAAAAAGTGGATCTAATCTGGATCTATGTCCCTAGCTGATAGCAATGAATATTTTCTCATGCTCTTCATACATCACGAATATTTTTTATTCCCCAATTTTTTATGAAGCAGGGGCGCTTTCAACATTAAAAAGCGACGTGTCATACGTTGCGTCAGTGACTGTGCGTTCCGAACATGTATGACCCTTATTGAATGAGTTTACTTCCGATTCTTCCTTCTACCTGTTTTTGAGTATCGATTCATCATACTACTACAATTGTGGTCTTGACGGCAAGTCACATGGTCAAAATTTTTCGGTGACCAACACAGGCAGTTACCAGAAATCTTGGGAGCCTGACAGTAATGGTCTTATGGGTTGTGATTAAGCTTAACGGAGCCTTCGTTTATGTTTTAGAGCTGGGGTCCCCAGTCTTATCCAGAAAGGGCCAGTGTGGGTGCACACACTTGATCCTGATTCTACTAATGTAGCAATGTTTAACAATGATTCTAGTGATTGATTAGTAGTGTGCACCCACACTGGCCCTTTCTGCAACCCCAGCTCTAAAACATGAAAAACACCTAATTAAGAAAAAAATAACAGCTTGTTAAAATTCTGGGATTGCTGTTGAGGTTGGAATGAAAACCAGCATACACAGGGATCCCCCAGGACCGAGTTTGAGAACCACTGGTCTAGTATGTAATCTGCTGTGAGGATAAACCCATGGCAGCAGTCAAATAAGCCTAATAAAGTTCATTTTATTAAGTACATACTGTATATGCCTACATTAATAAATTAATATAAGCTTTGACAAGATAGAAAACTTAACATATGTGGATCAATCTGCAGCAAATCTGATCTGGTTCAGACATTTTAAAGCAGTTGTTGAGAGTAGGCCTAGATTTCCCTTTATTTCAATCTGACACTAATCAAAAAGATTGTGCAAGTTAGAGTGTACATGCAAAAAGGCAATGGTCTAGAAAGCACTAAAGGATCAAGCTACATAACCACAAATTAGATGTTCTATGTGTATATGTGGTGTTATGTTATATATGTAGGCAGACACAAAGGGTTGGCTGGTGTCTTCTCATATCTTCTCGATATATCTCCTCCCCCCCCCCCCACACACACACACAAACAAAAAAAAAACACAATATTAAAAATAAAATAAATAAAATAAAATAACCAAGTAGTATTCTTCTGAATTTAGAGTCAGAGCTCAGACTGAGAAACGTGACTTGTCACTTGAGTGACCCATGGATTGCATTTCAGGCCCCCTAGTGAACGCCTCTTCAGGACAGTGGTATAACTGAACAGCAGCATACACAATTTGGAATATTTCGGAGTAGGCCTAATAATAATAATAATAATAATAATAATAATAATAATAATAATAATAATAATAATACTTGATATCAGTGCTAATATGTACGGCGTCAAGCGTTAATATGTTCTCCATATAGGCTACTGCAAATACTTCAAAGATGGGCGGCGGTACAATGTATAACGCCTTTTCAGCAATCAGCCTAAGTAAATTATTTTAATCGTGGTCTGAAGAAAGACCCCTATAAAGCTCCCTCAAGCTCTTCCTCCTATGATAGCGAGGGTTTGGAAAAGGAAGCGGTCGGACGGCCGTTTGAATGACTCGCGTGGTTGTGCTCACGTGGCTGTGGTAAATTTAGCTTTTTGGATTGACTAATTATTGTGAAATGGATGACGCCCACCTGTAGACTTCAGTCTCTAATGCTCCTGTCTTTGCGTTCTGCTAGACGTTTCAAAGACAAGGCGTTAGATGGTGCATGTCAGCTTCGTCAGCAACCTATGGGTTTTTGTGATGACATTTTAAAAAATCAAGGAAATGTTAAAATTTATATTGAGCTGTCTTAATGTAGCCTAGGCTACTTTTGGTGACCTTCACAAGTTTCTAATACCACTAATACCACTCGTTATGTGCCTTTCAGTTTTGCTCTGAATTAGGATACAGTGTCTTCAAAAATATTTATCCAGTTCAACAATAAGATTTGGGTCAAAGTTTTTGTGGACATCGAACGGTAAACAGTACAACTCACCGAGAGTGCGTAACCACTTGTCACACGCAGCTATTCGTGATCATCTTCATATAGCCTAAATTGAAATAAGCTAACCGATACGTCATCTTCCTTGAAACAGCATGCCTGATCTTCGGACTCGACGGTTATCAAAGCTGGTGCAACACTTTCAAAATTGTATCAGACCAGAGTCCGAGACACCTGCCCGGACCCATGCTGACGAGTAACGGCACACATTATGCAGGAAGCCTTGTTCTAAAGGAAGCCTAAGACTCGTCGCGAAAAACTAAAGCACGTCTGAAAGCAAGTTGACAGTTCACTCTCCAATATGAGATTTATACCATGAACGAGAGCGGTACATACAACGTATGCAGCTAGCGCCTCTCTGTAATTCTATATTCTCTTATATGATGCTTATAGAATAAACGACTCTGGGAAACACCATTCACATAACTGAACAAAAAAAGCGACGGAAGGTCAATATTATTTCTTACCGGGAAGTACAGCGCAGTATACGGTTAAAAAATAGCCTGAAGATTGCTTTACAGATAATTCAAATGATATGAGTTTCTCATTATGAACTTTCAACACCCCATGAAAAAATAATTTGGATATGAAGGTTTCAACGTAAAAGAACCAATAGCCTACTGCTTCAGTGTGTAGGCTGTATCATGATTGCAACTAAATAATTCAAAACAAAACACATATTCTGAAATAACGTGAAGAAACAATAGCCTACCCTTTGCATCTACAGTTTACCAAACTTGTTTGATTAATTTAAGAGTCTTAAGACACATGTGCGTGTTTGGTTTAGTAGGCCTAAAGCATACAAAATTCTGTAAAATATATAAAGGGATCTGAAGCAAAGGGACATTAACCAATCTGATAATTTTTGCCAGTGGACTATGCCACATTCAGTCTAATTCTGTGAGTTTCTGTAATTTGCTCTTTTGTTCATTTCAGATCAAAGCACGCCATTATAAACAATATTTCGGTTATCAATGTACGTAGGGCCTAACATTTCTATTTTTAACTAAACTTGGAGTCAATAGGTAGTGTTTTATGATGAGATGTCGCATCATAGCCAGGATATACATGGTAGAGAGTAAACTTCGAAACAAATCAGCAATTTTTTCTGACCCGCAATGAAGTTAATCAAAGTTAATCGAGTTAATCAAATTACGTTACCCATAGATCTCGGGAGTAGCCTAATATTTGTAACTGTAGATCAATGCCATCTATTTGTCTAACTCACCCATGCAGTAGGCTACAATTAATTGTTTATTCCTATCGGCGAATTTGAGCTCTCTGGATGCTAGCCTAAAACTGAAGAACCCCTATCAACCCCGTCCCCAAGTTGCAGGCTGAAGCAGGGTGGTTATTTCCACCCAGCAAAAATCAGCTGAGCACAGATCACGTGGTGTGAAGTCGGAGGTCATTTTTCAGCCATAATGGAGTTGTCGGAGTTCGTACAGAAAGGGCTACAATATTTGGCAGATGCGGATTATTTTGACGTGAAAACGTTCTCGGCTTTGGTAGAGGTGGCGTTCCGCAGTTTACTCGCCTCACACGCGGACGAAGCGATCTTAGGTAAGCGGCTTTTCAATGCGTCGCCTTTGTTCGCTTTCGTTTCCTGCCTTTCGCACACACATCACCTAGGAAAATGGGCCACAGTGGGCTAAAGCAGCTCCTGTACCTAGCTGAAATTCTCAGATCAACCAAACAGCGGACGAGAGGGGAATGAATATTACACCGAACACGTCTGTAATTCCCCTACAGATTATATAAAACGTCCATTAAGTATGGGAAATGAGCGTTCTTCTGTTAGCCTAGCTAAAGCACCAGCTAGCACTTTGTAGCCTACGTTTATGTGTTCGTTGCAGAAGGAGTCTGCACTTCTGGCTTCATCTCTGTGTTGGTTAAATCACGATATTTATTGCTACCCTACTGAGTGTGACACTGGCGCTGCTTGTAGCGTAAGCTTCTGACTGCCAGAGTTCCTTTGTTTTCATGCTAAGCGTGTTATGTGGGTGGGTGACTACGCTACGTCACTGCAGACCGAGCGTGTTTTACAACGTGATAACTGCAGTCATTCTTGCTAAGCTTCGTAGCGACAAAGCACATTTTATAACTGCCAGTTGTGTTAAATTTTATATCAAAACATTATCTGCTAAGGTCGGTCACTGTATCGTAAAAGGGAAGAATTTGCAAGGTCAGACGTTTGTATTGCGCATGGTTTTTGGCCAGACGTCGGCTGGAAATGTGTTGTATCAGAGCAGCCCAAAGAGAGCGAAAGGAGGCGGAAAGGATCTCTGTAAATTTATCACGACTTTGACACCGAATGAATGCTGATCCAATAAAAGCTTACATTCCATGAGAGTAGCTATTATGTGCTAAATCAATTACAACCATGCATACTGGACAGTTTGCTTCTTAGACCATGCATTTGTACAGACCTGCACTTCAGAATGTAAAGTACTGACGTATTTGTTGTTGAATATTACTAAGCTACAAACTAAATATTAATCCTTGGTATGTTTTTTTGCATTAATCATATTGTTTATGTTTTGGATCACATCCTCGTTTCATGGACAACTAGGCCTATATGATTTATTTATGCAGTTAAACTGTGCTCAACACATAGCGTGTTGAAAAGGATGGGTATTGATTATTGTTGAGTAAGCTACTTCAGCAAAATACCATTCGAAATCGCGGGAATTCGGCTTTTTGGGATATGTCCTCCTGTTATTACTACCACCCCCTCTTCTTATTTTATAATTGCAGTTCACTCTGTCGTAAATGCAATTATTTTCTTTTCATTTTAGATGGCGCAGAATTTAAGCACATTGATCAAACTTTGCTGAAGCATTGCCACGTTGCAGCCACCACTTGTATACTGGAACTTGCAAAGCAGAATTCGGATAAATCGACAATTTGGTAATTATATGATTTTCCTTATATCTGCTAAAGTGATTTACTAACGGATGGTACCTAAACCTTTGCCTTTGTTTTGTTTCAGCACATGTCTGGAGGACATTAAGTTTGATCCTGAGAGAATAGACATATTTTACAGTTCATTCCAGGTTGGGGGATACAGCCTACTTAAAAGTAGGCCCTATTTATACAATTTCCCTATGCTTTTTATCTCAATTGCTACGCGTGCTGTTCTGATAACCTGTTTGCCTTGCAGAAGAACAAAAGTGAATTGGAAAACCTGTTGTCCAGGTGAGTTGTGAGTCTGTATTTTATGTTGATGGGGTGGAAGTGTAGAATAATGGTAAATGGACTCGGAGGTTGCGAGTTCAATTCACTGAAGGTGCACTACGCTTGAGGAAAGTAACAAACTTCAATTGCTCAAAACTGTGATTTGCATAAGTTGTTCTGGATATAGTATGTACACATATGAAAGCTCAGCCTGTTACATTACAGCAGCTTCCTTCAACACTTCAAAAGACCATGAAAATCATACTTTGTTTTACAGTGAGTCTAATGGTCATTTTTATGTTTGGTTTTGGATCAATTTGATGAGAGTCCTGACCATATGTGACAGTAAATAAAACATTAGAATTTATTTTACTACTCCAGACTTGATTAGATTAATTAAAAAAAATATGTGCTTTAATTATTTAGTGATGACAAGTTTAATTCATTTCCATTCTCAGATGGGTATGAAGTTACAAGAGGATTGGTTTTACTGTTAGTTTGTTTGTTCTAGGTATCATAAAAATGAATTGCTTTGACCATACATCAAATTCCAGTGCATCCACTTGAGTAAGCTTTTGTGAAGTAGCCTAATTCATGCATAAAATCAATGTAATGTGTTAAATAAGTTACTGGAGAGGTTTGGCATTGTCATTGTTTTCATTACCTAAACATTTTAGTTAAAATAAACATTGGTGCTTAAGCCTGAATAATTAAGTTAAACTCAGTAACGTGTTTAAGATGAGTGTCATAGCCAATAAGATGCTAGTACGTCTAATTATTAAATTCGGGACTATTAAACGTTTTGTAAAGAAAAAAGAGGGAAATATAGTCTACTGTTTCTTTCTTACTGTTTGAGCTGTGATCAATTAGTGACAAAACGCCTGTTTGTTTAAAATGCTGTCATTTTGATTGTATTTTTCCCCCGTTTTTACCAACATTGCATGTTGGTCGTATTTGTAGCATAGGCAGGTGTCCTCCTCATATATGTGATGCCTCGTGGCGCCTGGATTACCAGATAAAGGTATTTGAAATTGGCTTGGCTAAGCAAATGAAGAATCAAGCAATCGGATTTTCTTCGTATTTTAACGGTATGTAAAATTTTAACACGTTTTCTTGTGTTACTAGAACAGTCACGTGCACAAAGTTAACCAGCCCGCCTATCTAATCACGTTGAACGTTGAGGTAAGCTGTCATTGAATGGTTGCGGTGTGATACTCATCACTTTTCAGCAAGGCCTATTGATTTGTCATTGATTTGTGATGTTTTCATTTGCAGAACGGTGGGGCAAGACCGTCAGAGGAAGTTCATTTTAGTTGCACAATGGAACAACTTCAGGTACCCAATATTTGGGGGAGTTTTGTGTAATTACACAGACATTAATGCCAAGTGCAAGATTACTGAAGCCAATTAGTTTCTAAATCTGCGTAGATTTTCCCTGTACATTTTAGCAGTGATGTCACTCCATAATCTTACATAATGTAAAATTAAATTATTAATGAGCACACATTTTCAAACTCAAGTTGGTTTATAATCGCCATTTTATGGCTTTAAACGTTGTAGCCTACTGCTTGGAAAACCGCTTTTTAAGGTGCGGTTCTTTTAAAAAAGTTGTTTTTTCCCCCTCCCCACAAAATAGGCCAAACTGTAAGTCAGTTTCACCGTTGACGTCTTTTAGTCGAGTGCGGTCTCTTTCATTTTCATTATTAAGATTTAAAGGAAGTGGTTTGATATCCACTACTGTGTTGTTCTGCTAAAAACTACAACTTGGTCTTACATTTCCGTTATAAATGTTGCATTAGGCTATAAATCTCGGCATTAATTCTGCCAAAATCTGTATCTCCATATATATATATAAGGGTTAGTGCTGTCCTAATTCCTGTAATTAGATTCGAACTAAATTTCATTGACATGCAAATGTTTACCACGGGGTATAATTTATCTTAGTTGATCGGGATTGTTCACCCAAAACATTAAATTGTAGGCCTATACTTTGGAAAAAAATATCAGCTCAGTCAGGACTGTTATGTGTTGCTTAGAGTTTTGGCCTCTGCTTTGAGCTCGCAAATTAATCTTGTCCGTCGGAGGGAAAAAGGCTTAACGGAAATCACGGTGCAACATTCCTGCGCTTAGTTGAAGTATTCACATTTTCATTGTAGCAATGGAGTGGCACTGTAGAACATTTTACGTTTAATTGATTAATTGAACAGTTAATAATTTAATAAGAGTAATACTTTAGCAAAATAGTGTGTAATTGTAACCTGCCTCACTCGGCAACTCTAAGCATTTATGTAAAAATGGAGTAGCCTACTTTCTCCTCCATTTAATATTAGCCTATTGCTTAATTATTTTTTACATAGGCTATTTGACGTAAACTACATGTTTAATGACATGGAATGATGTACAGTGATAGTTCCATGTGTATATTGCATCAGCAAATGTTTTGTATACGGATAAAAGGTATTAATTTTTTTTGCCATGTCAGTATGAACATTTATTTCAACACGTGGTTTTATGTTGGCCTTTTGATGTGTGCTTACTAGAACATAATTTTGTTCCTTTTCAATTACTTTGCTTATCACTTATATGTGTGATATATTTTAAAAAAACGTCGATTATCCGTGGGTTTATTTATGGGTCATAAATCACCGAGGTGAAGACATTCGTTTATAGCCTAACTATAAACGAAAGGATTAAAATCTTACATGTGTCTGGTCACGTGGCCTACCATTCCTCAAAAAAGTGTGTTCTACCAATGTGCTTTTTCTGTCGAGAACTTGCTTTTTTAAATGAACTAGACTTTACGTGGTAGTCTGAGCGGCATCCGGGACTACACAACATCGTTTTTTTATTTCACATATTAACCTACTTCTGTGCTTTCCCACTCCGGTTTTTCTGAGCTCAATGCTCAAACCATTCTTCAAAACAGAGACTTGTTGCTATTTCCAATGTTTGAGTAAAATGCCTTAATATCCGATTAGGATAGTTTATGTAATAATGGAAATTATTGAATGTAATACCCTTCTTAATAAACGTGAACACGGTCCTTTATAAAATTCCAGTGCGATCAATGCATTACAAATGTTTTCAGATGTGTGCATGAACTGGGGCTCCAACTGAACTGATTCACATACACTTACGGATTTCATTAGTCCCCTCTCATAAATGAACACTGTCATTAGATGTATGAAAATATTTAGTATATTATAATTAAGCTTATATTTTATTAGATGAGGACAATAACACAAACAATGCAATATTGACGGTTAGAGACGTCCTGTATGTTTTGACGCTGATAATATGTTGAAAATGTAGGTTATATTTCCTGCCGAATTGCTTTTGATAAATGTAAAAATCTAACACGATTAGTCGTATGTATTATGTTTTCATCATTACCAAAACTGCATTTTAAGATATCATTTTTAAATTTCCGTATGTTCTGGGTTTCTTATATCTCATGTTACGTGCATGTTTCACGTTGGAAGACAAAATACATTTAATAAATATCTGTGATCTGTGAAGAACTGAAACCAGAAGAACATTAACCTTTTTTCCATCATTCCAAGAGAACGGAAAGGAAGCAGAAAAGCCCGTTCATTACTTTTGTTGCAGAACGTCAACTGTTGAACCTCTACCTTGTCCGGTCGATAAACCTAGCTACATCTCTCGGAAAATAATTTGTGTTTCTGATGTTTCTGAACTGTTATTATGAGCATATTTTAATGCGATTTTCTAGGATTTGGTGGGTAAGATGAAAGACGCCGCAAAGAGTCTCGACAAGGCTACACAGATGTAGACAGTGTTTGAGCTACTGGAAGAGTTCCGTGACGTTCCAGTGGAATCTGACTGCGCGTGACCCTTCTCACCGAGTTCAGCAGACCAGAGGCTAAGCTGGATGATACAAATTTTTTGTCCTTTTTTATTCTGTTTTCTGTTTTAACCATGGCTAACCTGACCACACTGATGTTCACTGTTCATTGGAACTGTATGGAACAGAACATGGCTATAACCAATTAAACATTCCTTTCTTAACAATGTGGTTGTCTTTTTCTACAATGGTTTTGCTTGTTGATTTTGCCAATTTCGAGTCAATAAATAATTACTTAATCTCTTATGTCTGGGCTGATCAATTGCTTGCAGTGATTATATATGCATACATGCAATCAATTATTACCAAAACCTCAGCAGACTAATAAATTAATGATTGAAATGGGAGTTAAAAGACGCATAAACTAGCCTATATGCTTTGCGTATGCCATCTCTAAATTAATCGCATGGCATTCATACTGGAATATGCAGACTTAAATCCAAAAGCCTTGCATGTACAGAGTGACACGATCGCAAAGAATGAAGCAGTTTATTAGGCACTTTCTGCAAGTTATAATTGACGGTGTCTAATGGTAACCTTGGTATACGTGTAGCCGTGTAATGACGGTTGTCTGTATATATGTCCACTTCTGTCCGATTGTCGCATTGTATTAATTAATCATTTTAAAGATACGCCTTTAGAAATTTCGCGGAATACACAAAGTATAGCCTACAGAGATGCGTTCGTTCGCGCGCGCGCGCGCACACACCCACCCACCCACACACACGCATATATATATATATATATATATATATATGTGTGTGTGTGTATATGTATGCGCGAACGCATCTCATATGCAAAGTCGTCTCCAGTGGATTATGGTGGCTACGGTTTTTTCCCCCCTAAGCAGGCCTACGGTTCGTGAGTGCGTTTTCATTAACCCAATTTGATTCTGTCTATGAGATTTTAAGTAGCCTACAGGCCTTACATTTTACTTTGAAAATACGCGAATAAGGCACCGTCCAGGCCAACGTAGTCTGAAATGTATGCCCGTCGGGTCAATCATTGCAATGCTCAAACCTAAATTATATATCCTATCCATTTTCTCTCATCCGAAGACCAGTCCTTCGTTGCAGTGTGCTGTGTTGAGGGTAGACTAAGGGAGATGAGATGATAACATCAAGGTTTAAATCATTTAACACTTCGATTTGTGACATGGCACTTGTTTACTTGTTGCAAAGAGACTTCCATACTTGGACCTGGCGCGGGACTATATATTGCCATTCCAAGCGGAGAGAGACCGAAAGCATTGGTTGCATTGTCTACAATAGCCCCTTATAAACCCCTGTAAACACGCGGTGTGCAGTCCAATAGGCTATTCAACCAAGGACGCTTGAGGTTAAAACAAAGATTCCCAAAAAATTGTGGTACTGACTGTTAGTCTCTGATTACACCGACACTAATTCCCAGGCCACCCTTAAGGAATGAGACCACGTGATGCAGCGGGGCGGTCGAACTACAAGCCATTTTGGGGACGGTGTCAGTTTCCACTGAACCATCAGCATTGCATTTTTCAAACAACTGAACTGAGAACAGGGGGCGAGCTATTTGATCGCACAAAACGTACTGGCATAGTTCTGAATCTTCGCCAAAACCTTGCGTTTGGGTCGCAGAGGTTTTTGGTCTCGACAAAAATTCAGATTTGCGTAACTAAAATGAGCTCGGTGTAGCTACGCTAAGGCTATTGCAATTGACAGCGTCTGCAGCTCTTTTCAAGATGGCCGCTTGGCTCGCATTCATTTTCTGCTGATCGACTTCTAACTTTCATTGTCTCTCTACTCCAGTCTCTCCGACCCGCACCAGAGTTTTTGGGTACGTATTACTAAATATTTCGTCTTACCAATGGATTGATTATGGAAGGGTCTGTTGAATGTTGAGCTTATTTTGCTTGAATGGAAGACGAGGACTCTACTCGAAGCAAGATTCTCAGTGGTTCACGTTACACCACACGGGTTCAGTTGCGCACTACACTTTAAAATTCAATTACATTCTCGACCAAGCTTGGTTTGGGTTATCAATGGATTTTAATATAATTTTCTAAAATAATCAGAGTAATGTTTCATCTTTTGATTTTTGGACAGTTGTGTATCCTAATAGTTTATACTTGCATGAAAGCCAGAGACCGCAAGAAATTAAGAGCGAGATGGGTCAAATGTTCTGGTTTGCTAGCATTCAAACGGTTCCACTCATCAGTATGCTTTAAGATAGTAACATTATTTTATAGAGATATGATCTGTATGTGCTGGAGAACGTAACGCAATGGTTAGACTGTCCATATGCAATCAATTTCGGATTTTATTAACTTAAATTACAGTGGTCTGGGCGCAAGAGGTGAAGCAACCTCAAGCTTCATTCTTGAAAAAAGCCCATCACTTTACGTCTGATCGTGGTCGAACTGTATATCTTTTCATTGCATTCTGTTGGAGGCATGCTTTTAAATTAGTTGTCACCCTAATGACGACTTTTTCCAGCTTTACTAAACGTTTAGTCAATGAATGCAGTGACTAAATGGCAAAGGTGTTTGAATTTTCACCGATGTATTGGACGCGCAATGCTCGTGATGCTATATCGTCAGTCATCTTCAGGTTTTTTAAATTTATTTTTTAGATTTATTGGGGCTAGATTCCAGGCTTTGGTATTGATGGTGATGGTTTTCAAAATCATGACCATTTGTGCGATGCACTGGTCTTGGAAATTGCCTGATTACTCGAATTGCAGTTTGCAGAGTTAAACCAAAAAAGAATGGTTCACACATAGTTTAGCCCGAAAGAAGGTAGGCTAGGCTACATTACACACTCGGTAGTTAAGTCGCACCTAAACTACTTGGCAATTGTGTGGTTTATACGTCATTTGTCTTTACCCTATTTCTTTCGTTTGACGTTGACACGGGAACAGGTCGAATAACTTTACTTTGTGTACGATGGTGCACTTCGTGTTGAGTTGCTTGCAGTTTAGGGCCATCTTAAGCAGTGATCCTGGTCATTGTAAGTGATTTGTTCTGTTCTCAAAAGTGTGAGGGAACTTGTCATTTAGCCCCGTTAAGCATGGTTACAGTGCAGAATGCATGGGTTTGACAGTTGGCTGAACCCCGTGGTAAACGCCAGACAAACAGCACAATGCAGTGCGCTGAGGAATCCATGGCCTTAATTAACGGCTTGCCAACTTGGTGTGTACTAGCCTACGTTTTTCTTTATTTCCACGTGGCTCGTTTGTCCATGAGTGTAACCTTGTTGTTTGGTAATCAGTAAATAATGGCCTTCATTTATCTGTTATTGATTAGACTGTCTTTGTGAGGAGGACAAAATAGACTACTGTGGTGTCATTCCGCAAATGGCGAATTGCTGCTGTTCAATATGTTCCACAGTTTAGCATGAATGGGGTAAAAATCAACATACTGTAACATTACTTGGATTCCGTGTAGTAGGAGCTGGAGACCTGCTGAAGGAACGATATTACACATTCACCGTTTTTCTGCGGTCTATCAGAAATTGATCTCTTGTCACTAAATGCATTCCTTGACCCACTAGTTCCGAGACAACTATGCTTGTGATCGATGTGACCTTAGACATTCTATTTGTCGAAGGAATGACAAAGCTCATTTAACAATTGTGCTACATAGGCAGCTGATGAGACCTTTGTCACAGCGACTGCGGCTGTGTGAGTTGCAATGCTTGTTTATGCGGGCTTTGTACAAGAACGCAGGAACATTAGCGGTTCAGCCGCACAAGCATGCCCGGTTGTCTGATATAGGCTTAGAAACAGACCAGCGTTTGTCTTCGGTCAAGAAATGCTTGCACATCCGTGACAGCATTTCTAATGGAATTACAGTCATCATTACCAAAGGGAGTCTGAGAAACCCCCGAATGTCCTGCGAATGGTTATTGGAACTTCTCGCACGTATCCAAAACGGTTGCGCGTTTAGATTTTGTTGAAATTGTGCTAGCATCCAGTTGTCAATTTTAAACTTTTTTATCTTAATTATTCGACGTCACCGAACGTCCCCATTAACGTTTAATTGGGTTTGTCACTCAGTCGAGTGACAACGGCCCTGAAAAATTATATCATCACCTTATTCTCTTTAAATGACACAGATTTTGTTTAGTCTACGGCGTTTATTCAGCCTTTATTTTTTCTCGTAATTGATTGGCAAGGCGAAGGTGGGTAGCCCTTTACACGATTCAGCTTTCCCCACCGTGTTCAAAATGGACACTAAGTGTTATAGTGGACCACGTTTATTGCGGGATGTCTCCGCAGGCTTACAGTAGCCATCTCTTTCACTAGCCACATAGCGGATAAGTCACCTACCCTGGTAACCTATTCTGGTGTGGCTACAGCATAGGAGAACTCGACTGTTAAAATGTAGCCTACGTTAGTCGACCATTTTGCCGATGGAGCTTACTGTTCTTACCCTTTAATGGTCATTGGGGTACAATTCGTGAAGAGTGACTGAAAGATCCAGACTGAGCCGATGTTGATCGCTTCTAGTCTACATTTATTTCCTTTTTTCCGTTCAGGTAAGACAATAGCTATTTTTCCACCTTCTTGCTTTAGCCGACTTTCTTGTGGACTGAGGAATATTTATGTAATGCTCTTAAGGTCGAACTGCGTTGTTAAACAGTGCTATTACACGCCGAAAGCGACAATAAATCGAATTAATTTGAACGGATTTGAGCCGCTGGTGTCAGAAATAGGCTAGTCCTAATGAAATGACAGAAAACATTGAAATTAACGCGGCAGTGTTCAGTCCTCCCTTGACAGACTTAAAAAAAAAAAACTGAATCCATGTGCGTTAAGGCGGTCACGTTTTGAAGTCTGGTTGGGATGGTAACCTCGTGAAATTACGGTTGGTTAAATAACTTGCGTATTTAACCACGGGTTTGTTCTTCGTCACATCTGCACGAGCCGTGGTTCCTTTGGAAGCACGGCTCTATTTTCATTGGCAAGATGCCAAGTATAACCTAAGTTGCTATAGCAACAGTAAGAGTTACAGCGTTTGGGCACCGGATACCACTCACGGTCTTCAAACGACCGAATAATGCTCTGCACGCATTTAATTCGGCTGTGATGCATTTTGCCGTAACACGCATGCAATATTGTGTGGAATCGGACGTTCCTCGCTAGGCTACTTTAAATTCAGGGGTAGTCTACTGTGTAGCGGACCTATAGACTACCCGAGTTTCGTCTAGGGGAGTCAGACTGCATTACGCGAAAATAATTGGCAGGAAGATGATTCATAAACGCATAATATGCTATATCGGTTATGTTCCCGCGAAACGTATTGCAACAATTGTAGGCCTAAACCTTACAGGTCTATGTCTTGAATTTTTATTATTATTTGCCAGCTTGATACCCTTGTCAATCCGTGTGTGCATCGTCCAATTGGCTACCGCTGGAAATGGGCTCGTAATTCGACATCATTCGAAGAAAAGTCCCGATTAAGCCAAACGTATCTGGCACAAATGACCCCATTTCCGAAGTCTACGACTTTATATCGCGTCTGTCAAAAAAGCACATGCTCATAAATGTTTATGTATATTTCTCCACAACAGGTTGTTTATCTCCATGACGATGCATCGAACAACAAGAATAAAGATAACGGAGCTAAATCCGCATTTGATGTGTGTGCTCTGCGGCGGATATTTCATAGATGCGACCACAATCGTGGAATGCTTGCACTCCTGTAAGTAATCTACGTAGCCTATAAAAAAATAAGGCTTACGTTTTCTTATTATGCTACTTTTGCATCGATTGTAGTGGCTGACAGAGCTGCATGGTGTATGTGTTCTGTGATTTAATCTGTACTTGGTTTCATTTTAATGTGTTTCAGTTTGTAAAATGTGCATTGTCCGATATTTGGAGACCAGCAAATACTGCCCAATTTGCGATGTCCAAGTACACAAAACAAAGCCTCTTTTAAATATAAGGTAAGATTTTGTTTTGGTCTTTAGACCAGATGTCATTCAGTGGTATCTTTAATAAATGCCAAATTGGAACACATCAGCTAGAGCCTTTTAACATTCTACTCAAAGTGTTTGATGATGGGAAAATTTTTAAAAAGTGTCCTTTAACTTTTTTTTCAGTTTGAAAAAACAACTAACAATAAAGTATTGGTATATTTCAGTAATTTTGTCTCATCCCTCTGCCTTGAAGTTATCTGGTGTTAGGCCTGTGGAACTGATATTTGTGGACTACTCTTTTATGGGGGGAAAAAATAACTGTAAAGGGAAGACACTGTTTGGTGCTTTTCCTAACTTCTGGGAGGCATTAATAATTTTGAAAAGAGTCCACCAATAATTTCTCCACCATAAAAATATTCATTATACTTAAACATAACTGCTGACATGTAATGGATTTTTGCTGAACATTGGTCGATTGTGTTAAAAAACTCTTAACAGATAAAGACATTACTTTGTATCAGAATGAAATGGTGAAGTGTAAACACTCAGTGGAGCCTTTATTGTTACTGATTACTTCCCACAAAAATAATACATTTGTAATGTTATATTTGCTCAAGTTATGACAACCCACAAATTTCAGCATGTATTCTTAACAAAGATGTTGTAAACAGTATTTCTCATTTTCTCATATTGTGGAACTTAAAATGAACTGCATCTGAACTGCTGCCTTCAATGCTCATGATTGGTTTTATAGGTCTGATAAGACTCTTCAAGACATAGTCTACAAGTTGGTCCCGGGCCTTTTCAAAAGTAAGTTGTTTACCATTTGACCGTTCCTGTCAGTGGCTGGCCCTCCTAACCCTGGGTCTGAAACAGCAATGTTTTTTTCCTCTGCAGATGAAATGAAGCGAAGAAGGGACTTCTATGCTGAGCATCCTTCAGTAGATGGTAACCACCTCTTTCAACCCAGTGCACACAAACGACTGTCACATAGTTGTCCATATAGCTGTCTGGTATTATTGCCACCATCAGTACTGGTGGACTAAGGGTGACGGGTTTGAACATTGGCTACGGGAGGAAAATAATTCCTGTTTAGAATCCGTGTTAAAATTTATCTTGCATGTTATTTTCCAAGCCGCAAATGGATCGAATGAAGACAGAGGAGAAGTGGCGGACGAGGACAAAAGGATAATTACGGATGATGAGATAATCAGCCTCTCCATCGAGTTCTTTGACCAGAGCAAGTACGGCAAAGCGTTGGCACTCTTCATATTTTGACGCTTTC
Organism: Anguilla rostrata; assembly: GCF_018555375.3. Lineage (NCBI taxonomy): Eukaryota > Metazoa > Chordata > Actinopteri > Anguilliformes > Anguillidae > Anguilla > Anguilla rostrata. The sequence goes on along the minus strand of NC_057940.1, from coordinate 15,072,038 downwards.
TTTATTTCAGTGCGTGTATTGAGCAATCGGCAGTGATTCAAGTTTGGCCTTAAAGACCCCAGCTGCTGTGCTGTCACTTGCGTAACTTCTCCACGTTTTCAGTAGTCTGTATTTGTATAACTTCAGGGAGCCTGCTGAAAGATATATCAAAGGAGAAATATGTTTTGAAGAAGAAACATTTTATCAAACAATACAGTCCAACACAATTTAATTGTAGTGGAACTTTAATAAATATTCACTTATTTTTCTTGGAAATAATACTGCCTGATACATTTTTGTGTTTAATGTAAATTTTAAAAAGTACTGTAAATGTGGCCAGTAGCTTGTTTAGTTTGACTATTGATAAGTTTGCTTTTCTCTGTGTCTCAGGATTGACAAACAAGGTAATGGAGAGAAGGAGAAAGCGAAGGAGGAGGTAATGCTTGTTTTCACTATTACAGTTCCATATTTAGTGGTTGAAACAATGCATGCTGGCACAATTGGCTGTTTTGTGAGTAATACATCTATCAGTGTTTGTGGTCTTGTACTTAAAAATGTGAATATTTTCTTTATTTTGTAGATGAATGACAAGCGGTACTTGCAGTGTCCAGCTGCCATGACTGTGATGCATCTCAGAAAATTTCTTAGAAGTAAAATGGATATTCCATGCACCTTCCAGGCAAGTCTGAATTACTTCTTGTTCTTAAGCCAATAAAGCAATATGTTACCAGCAATACCAGCAATTAAAAATTGATTTACATGGTTTAAAAAATGATTGAGTTCAAATGATTACGTTAAAGGTCAATATATATAAAGACATGTCCATGTAACTCTTCTTGAAGTATTTTTATTAATTTTTATCAATAAATCAATATTTTTAATTAAATTATATACATTTAAATTTTAAATTGATGATTTAAAGAATTGGCTTTTTTGTTATTTAATTCAATGTGTTTGATTTTAATTTCTTGACTATATGTTGATTATTCAGATTTAAGAATGAATTTATTTTGTAGATTGAAGTAATGTACGAAGATGAGCCCCTGAAAGATTACTACACATTAATGGACATCGCCTACATATATACCTGGAGAAGGGTGAGCCTCTCTTTTTTAACAGGGCAATCCCGTGTAACCTTCCAGTGTTTTGCATGATGAATGTTTAGCGGTACAATTCATGTCATTTTTGTTCATACTTGCCACAGGAAAAACCTGGAATGAAGCGGCTTTTTTGTCTGTAGTAATGGTCAGATTAACCTTTAATTTAAAGGGAGGGCATTTAATAAGCAGGTCTGTGATGTTTTGCCTGACACTATAAATAATGAGTTGCGTAACTTAATTTTTGCAAACTGGAAAATGTTTACTGAATGCTGTTTAAATGTTGTGGGTGCTGAAATAAAAGTTAATAATGAATAAAAATAGTTTAGATCCCGGTGTTTTCCTGACATGGCCTGTGCTTGTGTACTGGCTTTGAAGGGTTTGTTTCTTTGCATTCTTTCTGCATCAGGTGCATAATTGGTTTCCATAGCAATAGCATGAGAGGAATATTGGTGTCAGTCTAGCACATTGGCATCCGTTGTCTTTTTTCCTCATTTTGATTGGGCGTTGCTCTTGCATTGCAGAACGGCCCCTTGCCGCTGAAGTACAGAGTGCGTCCCAGCTGCAAGAAGGTGAAGATCAGCCACCCGCGCGAGGGCCGCGGCAGCGCCAACCGCTCCGAGATGGAGAGCGACTCGGGCAGCGACAAGGCCAACAGCCCCGGCGGCCTGCCCTCCACCTCCTCCTCCCTCCCCAGCCCCAGCACCCCGGTCCAGTCGCCGCACCCCCACTTCCCGCACATCTCCAGCGCCGTCAACGGCACCTCCGTGAACCCCAGTCCGAAGCGCCCGGCCCTGTTCTGCAGCAAAGCGCGCAAGCCCTCGCTCAACGGCTCCTCGGCCTCCTCCGGATGACTGTCCCGAGGGAACGCTGCCAACGCCAGCCTCTCCAGCTCTCTTTCATGCCAATATAGCTATATTGTAGATGCTTAATTTTTATTATTATTTTTTTTAATCATGGTTGTTATTGTTATTATTGTTCTTATGTTATCATACATGTGAAAGTGTATAGTGGAAGTCACATTTCAGTGGGAAAACCAGTTTGAGTATGAGGGTGCCTGTATTTCACAAAATAGTTTTTGGCCAAAGTATGTCAAACACATGAAGTATCGTTTGGAAAGGGGGTTTTGATAGGGAATGTTAAGTAAAGTTTTTGAAACTTTTAACTTTTGAAATGCTGTTATTACATCAGAGAGACAAAGACCCAGACCCAGATCTGAAGTGCAGTGTTCTTGTTCCACAACTTTAAGGATTAACATTGAGTATGTTGTAGTTTTTGCACAACAAACCAACAGATGCTGAGAAAGTAACCTAATAAAAAAAATAAATAATAATAATAATAAAAAAAACACTTGGTGATATCACCTAAAGTTAACAAGAAGATTGTGCTGGGATTTTATCTGGGACTGGCTTAGTTTTGTGGTTGGTCACTGTTCCTTTTTCCTTTTCATATAAGCTTGAACTCATTTTTAACTGCAGATATGGCATCATCCGAAAAAGGCAAATAGGCCTGTTTTTATATACAGTTACAGTCTCAGCCGTTATGAATCCTATATTCCATTATAAATGACACTGCCTTTCATGGAAAATACAAGAAAGAAAATTAAATGTGTAGAATTACCGTAGTTTCAGTGACACTCCTGGTCATGTAGCCTACGTGTCCTAAACAAAAATGAAAAAATCAAACCGCTTGATGTTTGTGCTTGCAGATTCGTTAATTAGATTTCCCTTGAATAGGCCACGCCCTCAATATCCCTGTTAGTGGCAGTATTATGTTTATAAAGCGTGTTGCTGAAAACAACGACTAGAAAGCATAAAGTTCTTGCTATTAGTTTTTAAAAATTGAAATAAGCTTTTCATGCTGTGGTTTTATTTTGTTAAATGCGCAGTTTTTAATCAACCACCACAGGGCACGAGACCAAGGTCCGGATAGAGAAGTGTATATATGCCTATTTACTTTATTAGCTGATATATAGAGGTGGAATAAACTAACATGTCCCATACGTTTGGTAAACACGTATTCCTCTGTATAACCTATACAAGAAGAATCTTTGTTTCAAGTGTTTTGTGGTGTCTATTCCACAGTGTTCTAAATATCTGTATTTGGTCGACTGTATGTAAAACTATTGTATTGTTACTGTTGCACAGTATAAAAACTTCTATCTAAATAAACATTTTACATTTTTATTACTTAATCTCTAGCACGTTCTGTAGTTGTTTTTGAATTCCTACAGTCCATGTTAGGCAGCGAGAAAATATAAGTAGGCTTGGTATTTTCGTGTGAAATGTATGGGAAATATGATCCAGCATGTAACAATAGCATGTAGCATGTAAGTTAACGAAATGTGAAATCCAAGTGACCCAAGTGTGGAAACAAGCAATTCCTAAATGGGATGTGTTCTTTTTTTCGGCATAAATTTCACAGGAAGATGGTTGAATTTGTCGTGATTTAGGCATATATACTGAAGGTAATTTCAATAGCCTAAGTTAAAAGTCACGGTGGTGGTGGACAACTATTTCAGTTCTGACCGTTTCAAAAGAACACGGTGATTTGATCTGAAAGAAAATGTGCTCGGTAGCGTTTAGTTTATAGCCTATTTTGCGAATTATTTGACATTTTGACGTGTAGATTAATTTATAGATAAATAAAAATATAGAGTATCTTCCTCAAACGAGTCACAGTGTAGCCTATGAACATAATTGTGGCTTCGTAAAATCATGGGTTCTGGCGACAGCTGCATTTAATTTAAAAACATTTCTGGAGAAAAAATGAAATAATTTTGTGCTTTTGCACTGAATAAGCCGAATTACAAGGTTTACCATTTTCAATAATTCGGCGCATAAGTTCGGCGGCACTTGAAAAGTCGTTAAAACCACTTAATAAATAGATCATTATTTGCACTATATGATTGTACAGGAATGCAGTCGTCATCTGAACACTAATGTGTATCATAACTATGTGATTTTTATTAAAAGTAGCCTATTTGAATACTACATTAATCACTCATTTCACGCCATCATGCACCATAAGGAAAGAAATTTGAATACATACAAGTTGAAAAACAAGTGTAAAAACTTTTACGTAACTAATCTGATTCACTGAAGACTATATTACTATTAATATTACGCAATATCAGATTTATTCGATACGATCAGTAAAATACCAAAAATAATGAACTGTGTGTTAATTATGTGCTAAATCAACTTTCACAACCTGTAGACTACAGTTTTTTCTAACTGTAAAACTAAAAAACAAAATTTAAAAAATCTAAATAAATAAAAATAAAACAGCACGTACGGGCCAAAATTCTGCGAACCCTACTCTTTAACACCAGTCAGTCTTAGGATTTGTTTCTTTATTGCAGAGGTTTATATAGACTTCCTTCTAAACATACCACGTGAAAAGAACCTATAGAGTTATTATTATTATTATTATTATTATTATTATTATTATTAGCTATAGTAGTAGTAGTAGCAGTAGTAGTAGTATTGTTGTTCTTAATGATAATAATAATAATAATAATAATAATAATAGAAAGATTTTGTTTTATCTTGTTATCTGGACCGATTATTTTAAAAGCTGAGATATTCCATTACTCTTGCGTTCTCATTTGTTACAGAAAAAGAATATGTTGCCCTGTAATGTCACTCTCAAATTATCAAGTAATGTTTTGTTAATTAATTTTAAAATTGTGAAATATATTCTTTATAGGTCAATTTCTCGACCACGATTTTACGCACCAATAACTACATTAATTAATGAATAAGACTGAATGAGACAGGACGCAAGGACAGTAGCGTGCACACTTACTGCTCTGCTTTAAATTGGTTTTAAAAAGCGTTATTTTAAATGCCACCAAATAATTGTTGATATTAAATTATGTGTATATAGGCTAAGAGATTACAACCTATACAGGGACACATTGTGTAAGTGTCTCAGCAAATTTGTCAAAATATAGATTTTGTAAATGTTGCTTATAATGTATGTTACTTTAACAGAGTATTATTATTATTATTATTATTATTATTATGTCGTGCTATTTCGTCTATTTCGTGCTGATTCTCAGTTTTAAAATTGGTCCAATGTACAAATGTACAGTTAAATTGCTGATAAATGGGTTAGACTTTCCCTTTATCCTATATGATTTATTGATTAATGAATTCAAAAAGCTGAATCCAGGACGAAGGTTGGCTAGTCTACATAGTTGTAGACTACAGTTTGCATATAAACATTTAGCTTATTTTTGACTGAGCGACACAATTTTAGGCTACCAAACTGCAAAGTAGGCCTATATTATAAATGTTTTTATTTATTTTGTTTTTGCTGCTAAATTATGCAGAGAAACTATTTTGTAGTTTCAGGGCAGGCATCATGCTTAAGCCACAAATACTCGCGATTCACTCAACTTAATAAATATAGAGGTTCAATGTTTCAGATATGTTAAAATGTAATAATATCCTACACGCCCCGGTTAACAAACAACAGCCTTCTATTTATGACAATACATAGACTATATAAGAAGAACATGCCTTCTCTAAGCCGACAGAAGCCTACAGCAAGTGTGAACAGAAAAGCGAGTTATTCCGACGGTATTTTTTTTTCATGGACAGAAACGAGACCAGGCAGGCTACCGTAGGCAACTGCAAAAGAACTTGAGTGTATCGATATCGATATCGCCAAGAGAAATGCTCACAAACAATTAGGGTTGCCATCTTCAATGCACAAAAATAAGGAATAGCCCCATCAGAAAATTTTGACTCATGTTTGAAAGGATAGACAAAAACACTTAACAGCATTCGCTTCTCTGACGCACACAGATAAATCACACAGACACATATACACACGCACGCACGCGCGCGCGCGCACACACACACACACACACACACACAACGGAATAGTTCTTACAGCGTGGCCTGCTACCATAACTCTGACTCTCTGACTCTGAAAGACTTTGTGTGTGGAACTTTGTATTGGAAAATACGGGACAACATGAGTCCATTCTTCAAATTGCATCATGGGTAACTGAGTACGCGCTCCAGTTAGCCACCGACATGAAAATTGATCTAGCCTACATCTCAAGGTCTCCTTATCAGTCTCTCCATTACATTAATTATGACCCGTTCTACAAAGTTTATATTTTTAACATTCCAAATGGTGAATAGGCTAATGCCCTTGTATCAAATAGCCAAATGATAACATGAACCACAACAGCAATAATAATAATAATAATAATAATTTGTTTGGTCAGAGGATACAAGTAAAGTTGTTCCAGCGGAAACAAAGAAGTGAAAGTTACAAATCCTCAATACACCGATACACCAATACATCGGGTGTTTCTGTGCGTGATAAGAATATTCACGTTAGAGATGGTAAGAATGGAACTGTTTGATAAGGACCTCCCTGCGGACATTATTTTACTGACAAAAAGCTGGCTGAAAAAACCCTATTGGAATCCATTTACAATGCTAGCGCATAGATCGCTACATTGTTATTGATACAGTATAGCCTACTGAAATTTTAACAGTTGGCCAACGGTACTTATAATTTTATTTTATTTTATTCAACCTTTGAAACAAGCTGCAAAGAAAAAAATTTCGTGCCTTTTGCCAATGGGGACCAAATTATATTAGCGTTGAATTAACACTGTTTGTGTTGAATTAACACTGGATACTAGCGCTGTGTACTTTCCCCCCCGAATTTTGAGACTATTACAGCAATTGCAGGAGCTCACTTGAAAATTGAATAAAAAATTCTAACATGAGATTCAGACTCTAATGTGGTTAGGAAAAAGCGGCATCCCTCAACACGTTCATAAATTCAGGCGCGCGTTAAGTAGAGTGCCACCTTGACCAACCATTCCAATAATTCATCAGAGCAAAACAGGGATTAGGCTACTTACCTTCTTGCGTAAGAACTGTTCAGCGACACCACGGATTTGTCGCGTTCGATGTAGTCATTTGGAATTAAATAAGAAGTAGTCTGCACAAATGCGAAGGCATTTGACAAACACTTTAAACTATACTGAAACTGAAACGATTTCGGTAAATATTTATCGAACGAACGCAGCAAATGTAGGCTACATATGAACAAGATGTGAGAAAACCGAAAATCTGGAAACGAATAATTGAATGAGAAAAAAGTCATAAAAGCTTGAGAGCTGATACATACGGAGAGCTTCAAAACACGATGTCTTAAAGAATATATGTGCATTACAAATAGGCTACCTGGTATAAAATATAGATTTATTTTAACATTGAAGCTGATATATAATCTTATGTAAATTGTAAATTGATAGGTCAATTAAAAAGCAACATTCCTTGTGTTCGTGTTAGAGGAAGGTTTTACTGTTGGCGGTAAGCTTTTTAACTGACCTATCGATTTACATAGTGCCTGCAAAGTAAGAACAAGGACAACAACAATAATATAGCCTAGTACTAGTAGATATTACTACTGCAGCTACTACTAGCCTATGTCTATGCTACTACTAATAGGCCTACACAGTAAAATGCCCAGTGTTAATTCAACACTAACATATACCAGTGGGGACCAAATGTTATATGTTACAGTTTAATAACACTAGTGTTGAATTAACACTGGACATTTTACTGTGCACTGCTACTAGCCTACTACTAATGACAACAACAACAATAATAATAGCTAGAAACAACATTATTATTATTATTATTATTATTACTAGGTATTATTATTGCTGTTGTTGCTCTATTACGGAATTCACATCACATCCCAGATAACAAATGACGTAATTCTCTTATAGGGTAGGCTTTTACACCTGTTAGGTTTTTTCAAGCAGTACAATGAGAACTCAATTTAAAGGGAATTTTATACACGGCGTTAAATAGCCTAGCATATGTAGCCAAACATAAAAGAATACAAGAAAATCAAAAAAGCGGAGGTGCTTACATTCCATCTGTTAGGGTAAATTAATGAAAACATGAAAAATGGGAAACTATAGCCAAGTAGCCTACACATTTTGAGCGATGGGATTTCTGAGTAATCCTGTAGACCAATAAGAGAAAGGAAACCTGGAAGGAAGACAGGACGGAAGATGGGAGGGAGAGAACAGCAAGCACTATGCAGTGAGTTATCATGCGGACAACCCTGGGTTAAACACTCGGCCTATTAAGTCGACAATTGCAGAACAAATCACCGCAGATGATTAAATTATCATGATAAATCATCCGTTGCGTCGCATTTTCCAGGCTTGAACTATTTTTATTTCGTGTAATTCCCTGACTACACTTCGCTGTCAGCGTTCGTTTGTAGCCGAGCAGCGGGAGAGGATTTCTTCTTTTACTTCCGGTTTGTTGTCAGAACTACACCCACCGAGTGAAATTTAAGGTTGTCGCAGAGAAATTGCCGAATGTGAGCGGTTTGAGGTCTTCTGTAGTGGGCTATTCTTTCTTCTTTTTTTTTGCACCGCTCATCGCACAGATTTGTTGTTTGTGTCAGTTATGAATCAACATCAGCGTCACATGATAAAAACAACAGCGTACAGTATGTGAAATAAATGAATGTGCAGTTGGCATGTTGTTACCCGAGCCTAATCGTTACTGTTGCTAACAAAAATAGCTTCCTATCGCTTGTTTCCCATAGCAACCCAGGTAGTGTACATACATGCCCACAGCAACTGTATAACTGTCCAGTAATGAAAGAAATATGAACGCCCATTTCATTTGTTGTTTAAAAAAAAATTGACCTGATGATTCTATGCTTAATTTCACCCAGGTAAAGTATTAACAAAGTAAATAGTTCTTATTTTGAAATACGTTGGTCAAACTCTGGCAGTATATGGATAAGGTAATATTGATACGAAGAAAACAAGGGCATAAGTCAGGAAGCTTTTCTATTTAAATATGTTCCTAATTAACTGTGTTTGCATACAAGATGGCCCTTTATTTGCCTTAGGTGTGCTGTCCCTGCTTTAGGCCTCTTCTGTTGGATGTGGTCCCAGCTATTCAACAGACTGCAGCTTTAGCACTGGGGAAGCTTGCCAATGACAACGGTGACCTGGCCAAGCTGGCCGTAAAGAGAGACATTCTCCTGCAGCTTGTGTGCCATCTGGAGGAACTGAACACAAGACTTTGTACTTGAGGAGCTCCCTTTTCAGTGTTACTGACTGAAAATGAGGACTCGCCTGAAGCAGCCAGCGGGCTACAGCAAAAACACACCTAGTGTAGGCTACTCGGCATACATGAAATTCTTTGTCTTATGGATTTCAGGGTTTTTGATTCTAAAGATTGATGCATATCATGGAGTGTGGTTTCCCTGTACTAGAAGCATAGATAAGGCATCTCAAACTTAGGTCCCACAGGGCTGAAAGGTCTGCTGGTTATTGATGTGTTTCAGCACTTAAGTTCTTAATTTATGCCATTGATCGCCTAAAGAGTACACACTAGTTTCCAAGGCCTAAATTGGCTCCTGATTGAATGGAAACCACAAATTCAGTGCATGCAATGTGGAGATTGAGATCTTCAGGACTGGCAATTGAGATCCCTGCCCTAGGTATTAAAGTCTACCTTGGTAAGATTTAAAAAAATGTAAAAAATAAAAATTCTGTTTCACCCTACACATATGAATAAATTAATTTTCACAGCCAAGAGAAAGTGGGCAGTGAAGTTCTTATCGTCTTCCAAAATGAGCCTTTCATAAATCAGGAGTTCATCTGAGATTTGAGTGCTGTGACCACAAGCCTTTCATCTGTAACCCCTGGAAGATCGTCAGCAACCACAGCGTGACCACAGAGGATGATCTTACCCACAATCCACCGCTTGTGCCCTGAGACACTCCCACGCCTCCTCATGTTGGTAACTCAGGTTAAAAAAGAAGACACGTGTATACACTACGGTCCAGCGGCTCCAGGTGGGGTGATTCACCTTTAGAATCTGTGCCAGGGAAGGATTGCCTGCATTCCTCCCTGCCTTGAAGGGCGAGTGGAGCTGCTCTCTTGGACAGAGTCAGTCGTTAACTTGATTGTTTAATATGTATCTAATTACAGTGTTTAATTTTTCAGGTCTGAATAGGCTATTGGATCAGAGCACTAGGGGAAAGTGATTGATTTGAGGTATCAAGCACCAAACAAGTCAATGGTCCCTTTGAACCATTTAAACTCTGCAGATTTATTAGTGCCTGGAAAGTCAACCAAACACTTTCCCTTGATTTATTTTCCAGTAGAAGAAACCAAGATACCTTTTAAGTTAACCATTGTTATTCCCTCCAGCTGGATGAGGCCAATTACCGGTCAGAGTGTTTTGCCCTCAAGTGGTAAGCTGTTCATCTCAGCAAATCACACCCCAGGAGCATTGTAACTCTTGTAATGCTTTTTTTAATTTTTTGGTCTGGTATGCTATATGGAAAACATACCTGAAGAGATTCACTTCCTGATGGGGATGAACTTTGAATTTGGATGTTTGATACCATATGAAAATACATCATAAATATATGATTTAGCCTTTCCTCTCTTTCCCCACAACTCAATGATGTACTGATATGAATGCTGAGGAGCAAAAACTCTGGTGTATAAATAAAAGTATTATGTGGTGGAGCATTTGTCTCAGCCAGACGGTTCTCATACAGCAGTCTGAACCTCGGGATTTGTGCTGTGCTGTTATTTTTTGTCACCGTGCCAAACATCAGGAAGAATGATGATTTATTCACTCATGAAAAGTAAGTTACTTTTATTGCATCCAACCATCATTTTTACTTCCATTTGTCTTTTATATTCAATGTACTGGAATGCTTAGCAATGAGTAATACTTTTTGAAAAATTCACATTTAAAAAATTGTATAATATGCAGTCTGATACTAGTCATGTTTCTCGTGAATTATTTCAATGTTGAACCAACCTTTATTTATTCATAATGTTTATAACAATTTATAACCAAGAACCTGGTTATAGAACCAAGAACAGTTAATTAATTTTATGAAAGTCTATATATACCACAAAAGCACACGATTCTATAATTCAATGTTGAGGGTATTTAAAAACCATTTAATTTGGGTAGAGGGTGGCTGAGGCTTGTGTTGCCTAAATTATCTGATCTGTGTTCTGTAACCATATTTCATAAACGCACACTTATTTGATATGTGTATTTGGTTGCGCAGTTACTCTTGTGTGAATGTGTTTATTTTCTTTTCTTTCTACCAGCTGGTGACATGTGACAGAACTGTCACTGAAAATGGGACCCCCCCCCCCCCCTTACCAACCCAACTCCCCACCCCCACCCCCACCCCCGACCCCCTGGCCCATAGAATATGCACCTCATTGTGCAGATTAATGAGGGGACATTCAGATGGCCCGCAGATCGTTCTTATTGGTGGAAAAAAAAAGCACTCTCAAAGGACCTTGAGGCAGACCCAGGGTTTAACATTTTCTAATCTCTCTCTCTCTCTCTCTCTCTCTCACACACACACACACACACACACAGACACACACAGGAACAGCAGCACACACAGAGTGTCAAACAAACACACAAACACAGAGATGCAATCACACACACACAGTGCATGCTAATGGGACCCAGTCACTGACCTGTGTCCGTCCCAGCAGCTGCCTGCTCCCCTGTGCTGCTCCGCATCCTTACCAAAGCTGATTTGAAATGCAGATGTAAGGAGGGGTAAGTCCCCCCGCACGCCCCCCCCCCCACCATCTTTTAGCCCCTCTGCCCCCTCCCCTTTACATGCACTGTTTGCTCCTGTCCCTCTTACCTCCCCCCCCCCCATCCCGTATGTCAGACTAAATGATGGTCCTGTCTGTGTGTGTGTATGTGGGGAGGGGTTCCTTCTCCCCCCTCCTCTCTGAAGGGAGGTTGGTCATCCCAGCAGGGCTGTACCACAGAGTTGGGGGGGGGGCGGTGTTCTGGTTCCCGTCTTGGTGCTGTACAAGAAGTCAGAGAAGTCCCTGAAGATGGCTGCTGACTCCTTCAAGTGACATTACTTAGCAGCCCCCAAAGCACACGCAGCCAGCAGGTGACATGGGCCGAGACAGGACCCGGGAGAGCCTCAGAGCTCGATGCTGGCCTGAAGGTGAAGGGATAGGTGGATTCCTGGATTCTGCATGGTTTGATGGTGGGATGGTACCCATTTTCCTGCAGACAAGTCGACCTGGTCTAGAGACCAGGCTTCAGGGGCTAGCTGGGAAGCACTACTTGGGATCACACACACCAATCCTAATGACTCAGCAACGTGTCATTTCAGCCAGTCGAATCGGAGGCCTGGATGCATTGCATTTTACACTTGATCTCAGCAATCTGAGCACCTGTTTGTATTTGAGCACCTGCCACAGTTTTCAGTTAAAAAAAAAACTAGCACAGCATAATGAGTTGTGGCTGTTGAATGAATTGACATTGCGGAAGTTATTTATTTTAAGTAATGCCTTACTTATAATCACTTTTTATACATGAATGATTTTCAGAAGATTCAATTTCGTCTTAAGCACAGCGCAGCATCCAGAAAAATGACAGATTTAATTTGGTGCCAGTGAATTATAACTGTAATTATAACGTAGTGATGCACATGGCACATGACCTTGGGTAATCCATCAATGTGTAAATTCTGAACAAATCTCATCATTTCTGTAACACATCCCAAACATAACACAAACATTATATGCCTTAACTAGCATGTCTTAAAGTTTTATAAAAAACTGCCCTGTAGATGCATGTCTTACTTTTTGGGTATTGTTTCCATTTTTGTCTTTTGAGACTGAATTCTGACAGTTGTTTTAATCTGATTGTCTCTCTATCTCTTAGGCCAAAGAGCCAATGCAGTATATGCTGTTGAAGGACACACACCTTCCTGTGCTTCAGTTCTAGATGGTGAATGAGGTTTCATTAACTGTGAAATGGGTGCAGCTACAATTAGATGTCAATCACAGACTTGGTCACCACAGCAAACACAATGATTGGTGAGTGACTGATTATATATGATAACTCCACCCATTTTTTTCCATTTATGAAACCTCCTCAGATCACTGCTTAAACCCTCCACACCTTCTGAGAGTCCCTGGACTACAAATGCTGGACGAGGAGGAAACTTGAAATCTTGGATTTCGGGAACTAATGATTAATATTCATATCTGTGAGTGGAACACAATTCAATCAGTTTTAGGCTATAGTAATGCAAGTATCATTATTTAGCCTAAAATTTATATGTATATCACTGTAAACTGTTAGACTGAGTGGACATCATGCCTTGGTAAAACTGTGACATACCTCATCATTGAGTTGTCAGGTGGGTAAAGGAAATGGCCTCTGGACCCTCTAACATACTTTTCTCCCATTGGCTCAGTGGCCAATTTAAGTAGAAAGGAATAAAACTGAAGTTTTTTTCAAAAAATTATATAATCTTTTGTAATTCATTTATTATTTGTTTGAGATTCTTTTGAATCATTTCTACTGTTGTAATATTAATTATGCTAAATTTCTGTAATGCAAAATAAATCAAATCTGTGCAATGCCTAAAGATAACGCAGAACAAAAGGGAAACTACTAATACGTATTAAAATTATAGATGAATGGTTTTATGTGGATTGTCAAACAGCACAGAACAAATTGCCACCTGAGAAAGTATTTAAATTATTTGGGTAGTTAAGTGTAAATGAAAACCGTACTAGTCATTTGAATTGAGATAAATTAGACAATGCAATCAGCTTAAGGGAAACATTAAGGAGAACACTTTGAAAAACAAGGGAATATAACAAAGAGTCTTTCAAGGTAATTGCAGGAGACTAATTCTTGACAGTATATAATGTAATGAAAATTCAATAGATGCCATTGCTTTTGCCTAAGGTGGGTTGGACTGAGTATAGATCTAATCCTGATCTAATTCTACAGACTTAGTTATTGAGTCAGCTATTTATTTGATGCATTTTAGAAAAAAAGGCAGCCATTGAACATATCAGTAGCTGAATGGTATAATAAAAATGGAAAATAATTGCTTTTTAGGTTGTTTATATTTAAAAATTAAATACAGACCTTATATGTAATATGTGCAAGTTGAAGGTATATTTTCAGCCTTTCTATAATACATATTGTAAAGCTGAATATATTTAAATGGATATGAAATCACATATAATCACATAGTCGTTATGCATTATTAATTATGACCCATACGTCTTTAATAAAATAATATTATATAATAGATATTTTTTTAAAATAACACTTTATTAATTATAACCATTATACATGTAAATGCATCTGTCTTGCAAGGAAAAGGAAAACGTATTATGTCGTAGCCTACATTTTTGAGAAGACTTTTACAGTTTGAATTTACAGTAAAACTGTTTTACGAACTCACCAATAGCAGCACTGCAACCTGGATATTGTTTATGGGCGCGGTCTCTATTTGTGTAATTTTATTTTGAATTTCCATAAATTATTTTGGATGTAGAAACGGGTACAGCCTAACTGCCATCTCTCAAGGGTTTTCAGTGAGGAAAGAACGTAGGCTATATATTGCTGTTATTGCAATCAGATGTGGTTTGCGGTGAAAGATACCATTGCATTGGCCAATTTAAAATAAACGAATAGAGTTCAGGCATTGGTATACAGATTACATTGAACACAGAATGGAATAACAGAGCTGTACGTATCAAGCAGACATGTGGGGCTAATTTTTGTGATTATATTATTCTGGCTATGTATTTTGTATTAATTTTTTAATAGAAACAGTCTCTTTTCGACCATTCAGTTCGATGTCCGATCAATTTCCAAGCGATCTTTTAAAATTAAAGCAGCACCAGTCGAAACGACAGAGATGACGAATGAACGGGTTCACACAGCTGAGCTGTTCGGGGCACATGATTGATATGCCACAGGAAGCAAGTCGAAGCAGGAATTGGATGAGGGTCTGATGAAAACAAGGTGATCATCGCCCAGCTCTTCAAAATGACAATAAAGCACGGCTTTTGTGGACCCCAAAGCGATATTTATAGGGTGCCTTTCAATGTACAATCGAATTTCGTGTCCTACCTTAACTGCATTCATTGCTCTGAAAAATGGGATGCCCTTATCGGGCAGTCTTCCTAAGCATTGTGCCAGCCTAAAGATTTTTGAATTCGTTAACTGAAGGGGATACGCATTCTTGGATTTTTGAGCAGCTAAACGTGAAAACCCCTCGGGAAAAACAAAAATCATGTCGTCATTCACTGCACAGCGCCCTCAGTCATTTCTTGGTAGCCGACAATTACCTTCAGTGCTGAAAAGATAATTACAGGTCGGCCATTCCGACTTTTTTAGTCTTTAGGAATGCGACCAAGGAATCATATATTATCGTTGCCATTAGTACGAAACTGTCGGAGGCGGGACTGCATAGCCTATCAATCTATTTTAGCGTCTGCTTCCGTGTTAGTGTCGATACCATAACATGGAACTGCAATATTCTTCTCTGTCGTCTAATAACTGATATTTTTATTTATTGATTTAAATGTCAGCATAACGCTTTAATTATTAATACATATTTGCATATTTGTGGTAGCTAATGAAGTCTGATTTAGGCTGTACATAAATAGCCTACTCTCGATAGGGTAAGCGTTTTCCAGATATTCACAATGCAAATAGGAAACTACATATTGACAGATTCAATTCGATATATAATTTGGGCATGGGTTCATATTTTGACAAACGTTTTAATAGATTCATCGCGACGAGGGTATGCTGGGATATCATCTTTTGTTGTTAACGACACAGGATCTCGCAAGGCTTACAAATGATACTTTGTTGCCCCCTGCCGGCTGTTTTCCGGCACTGCTTCATCCCGTCGCACTGCCCGTTCCACTGAGTAGCTGAGTTGCACATGATCACCCCTGGTTATTCATTTCCACCATGCATTTAGGTACAAAACTATCCGTTCATATATTTTGCTTGACTGAGATGTATATGTAGCCTATATTTCGACTAACTCTTCTCATATCTCCCTTTGCAATGTTTCGGCGCGGAAGTTTCTCTTAAAATTTATGTGCGCATTTCGTAAAAAGTCATCAAGGGGGTTGTTAAACATCCAGCTTGGTACCCGGCTGTCACAGCCAAACGTAATAGATTGTATTAAAAGTGCATTCATTTTATGTGTTTTCATTTGCCTTGCGTTATCTGTAACTAGGACTGAGTTCATTGTACCGCATAACGCTGGTTGGTTAAGACGGGACTTCAAAATCTGGAGGGCATTCGCGTTTCATTACTGCCACAATGAGTTTTACTATTACCGTTTATCATAAATTACACTACAACGACAATGCATTTGTTTACGATTTTCATTTGTAGCCTATTTCATGTCGCAATTTTTTGTTTACTGCGTATTTTTCCGTTAGTGAAATGTCGTTTATAAGTGTTGTCAAACACATTCTGATGATCACTGGGCTGATAATTCAGGAATGACATCATAAATACCGCGCGGGTAAGACTGAGTAGTCATCTGTCTTATGTCTTACTGGGCAATGGCAAGTCCAATGGTCTTTTCCACAGCTGGGATGCATAGAGAGCTGCAGAGCTTCATACCGTGTAGGCTCAGTGATTTTTGTTTGTTTTCTACGCTTCGGGGCATTGGGGATGCAGGAATCTACTGCCTCCTAGTTTCAGGCTGTTAGGACAAAATCTGCTCAACATGTGTACGTCCCCTGCAGGGAATCATTACTAAGCAGAGGAAATAGACTTTAATGAGAGATAAAACTACCCAGTGACAGCGTGCGTGTGCGCGTTTACGCACGCACGCAGACACGCACACACACACACCTGAGCCGGCACAGTCATGCCATAATTTAGTTTTTGGTTGAGGGAATGGAATACGGCAGGAGGATAAGGGCATTGGTAAGAACCAACATAAAAAATGTGTTTGCGCAGTGGAGTTCTCACTCAAGGACTTGCAATTATAGGCCTACTTGCAATGCTCAGACTGAGGTTTTAAAGACGAGAGAAACCCCAAGTTTTCCCATCCAAAGACACATGGCAGAGTTTAAAAAACGAGAAAACGGAACCTAATGGCCTCAAGATGCATGCGCGACCAGGGGACAGTTTTCAAAGGAGTTTAATTATTTTTCCTTTGGATTACACACATCAGCAATTGAAACATTCCGAAAGCGCATTATGAAGCCTGGGAAAAATGTGTCGGCAGATGAAAGGAAAGCGATTCTTAACGTAGAAGCGTTAAAGTGTTTGTTATACGCTTCCTGCACGCCCTGCCCCCTCCCCTCCCATCCCTTTTCAGACAAGTATTGAGGGCCAGTGGCAGGACTCTGAATGGGCCCAATTCTTCCAAGAGTAATCACAAGCCAATCCACATCCACCACCCAATTATATGCCCATTCCCTTCGGCTCAGCTGAAACCTCTATGAAACCATGAAACCAAGGTATTAAAAAATAAGTGGAACAGAATCTCTAGTTCTGTCAAAAACAGCGAACTGCACAAATTACACACAAACCATTAAAAATATCACTGTACCTCAAATTAAATCATACGAATCAGACGCCAGCACCCAGTCTAACTAACTTAGGTCTAAATAAAACAGCTTAAATGGGGGTGATTTAAAAAAAAAACAAACAAACAAAAAAAAAAACTACATCACATGGACTCATGTGATTTGTGTCTGGAACAGATCACACATTCAGGCAGTCGGGGGAAGACTGGATTGAGCAAACAGAGTGTTTGTTTATTGAACAAATGCATACGGAATGGAGTGTGTTAACTTTATTACAGCATACAATAAGAGGCAGCCTTCACTCTCAAGAGTTTATTCACAATAACGAGGACTTGCAGACAATGGTTTGTGAGGAGTATTATTTCTGTTGTCAGTATTAAACGGATCATTATTATTGTCATCATCGTCCTTAAAATTTAAAATACAACACATCAGCCACATGAGAGGATACTGTCATACTTTAATGAAAACATTTAATGGTCTTTTTTAAGTCATGTAAAATTAGAAAATAATGGCAGTCTTTATAAAGGGTTAGGAAATGACAATAAACGAAATAAAGGGGAAATGTAAAACGAAATCCTGCAGTTAGAATGCTCCAAGGACATAGCGTGACTCCTTTATATTCAGTCAGGTGGTCGCGACGGAACCTATCACCTGCGCACGTGAGCTCTTTAACTATTCCGCTTTTGGCAAAAAAAGGTGAGAGGAAACACAACAGACTTCCGGGGCGGGACGGTGGTTCTGGCCGTGCGCTGACGGTTCGCAACGGATTCAAAGTTGCGATGAAAAAAAATAAAATCTCGTCAGAAACATAATTATTATTATTTGTTTAAATTGGCTACTTGGAACGAAAGCGGCGGGCTATTCCTTCCAGGACTTGGTAAGTTGCCATCGTGCGTACACCCCGTAGTCCACTTAGTTGGTGATTCCGATTCCCTATCAAATATTTGTCCTGCCAACTGGCAAGACATCTGGAAAAAGTGTCAGATGATCCGGGGTTACGGACAAAGACCAGTCCCATTCTTCTTTAGCGTACGGTATGCTGATGGTGAAAACGTATGAAAACATCCAACAGTAACCAACTGGTAAAGGAGACGCAAAGGGTAACACTCAGATTTCTACAAACAAACTGGGAGGCAGTAACATACAGAGATTGAACAGGCACACCTGACACCATACGAAATGAACGGACACAATGCACACACCTGTTTCAGTAGAACCGAAGCTGTGCATGTTTTCCTAAAGTCACCCCTCCAGTGATAGATGGTTATTGGTTTCTTATCATTCCTAATATGCCGCAAATAATCTGACATCACAGATGTATATGCCTATACACTTACACATAAATGGTGAAATAACCGCAGGATTTGAAATAACATCCCAATTTTTTGAAAAAACGTTTTTTATGTTTGCTTTAAAAAAAAAAAAAAAAAAAAAAGATTTAAAATACAAAATTAAATAATTTTGAATAAAAAGGCACACCTCTCGCACAGTGTATACACTGAAAACACAGTATAAAGCATATTTAGGCTTATTTTACTTTAACTATCATGGAGAAAAAAAAAAACATGTACATGACTATATCAGTATAACATAATACTGTGGGTTTCTGGAACCAAACAAACAACAGCAACAAAAACATAGGATATAGTTTTAGGCAACGTGCTCCTTTTCAAAGCACTTAAACTTTATACAGATTCAAACAGTAACATCCTTCATCCTGCAGAACACTTTCCCACAGGTTGGGTGGGACTTAAAATACCAGCAAATATAACATTTTGATTAAAATGGAATGTAAAAAATATAAGTTTATATATAAACTATATAACAAAAAAAAAAGAAAAAAAAAAGAAATGTAACTTTTTGCAAGGGTTAGAATGAGATGGTAGTCAACAGTCAAGTGGACGATGTGTAGTTTTAAAGGTTCTATACCTGTTGTTTGAAAACTATACTATTATAATACATTTAACCTTAACTTGGAGCCGGTATTGTATTTCCCTTGTAAAGATCATAGTGACCTAGGATCATATGCAGAAATGATCTGGTGCATTTTTATCATGTGCAAAATATACAGCTTATTTTGACCCTTAAATCAATTTGGAGTCAATTCAACATTTTTTAGTACATGACCCAAAAATAAAAATTTAAGCTCACAACCAAATGCTGACTTAAACAATCCAAATGAAAAAGTTTATGTTTGAAGGGTTATGATCCAGAAACCTAAAATGTTCATCACAAAGACCCACACCTCCTCAACTTCTGCAGGTATATTAAAATCACAACACAAAGCATACGTAGGAAATAAGTGAGTGGTAAGCCAGAGCGGTTATCTGGGTTTCTTAGCTAGTGGCAACAGGACTAGATCTCCATCTGAAGGCAGTAGCATTCCAAAAAACAAGGAGAGTTTTTAAGTATACAGACAGCAAGACATCAACGACAGCGACGTGTTATTTTTGTACTTTCCGGTGAACGGGAAAAGAAGAGAAAGGAAGAAAGCGAAGGATTGTTTTGTATCAGGAGGGCAGATGATGGCGGCGGGGCTCGATCGCCGTGGTTGCCGACGGTGATGGCGGTGTCCTCGGCGCGGAGGAGTCACAGGAAGCGATGACTGAAGCAGGCGTCATGTCGAAGTCACGTGGAGTCCTGCCAGATAATGGAAGACTGCCCCCCCCCCTCCCCCAGGTGTCATCGACGAGGCTGAGGGCCGAACTTCCTGTTCCTCCATCTGTGTGGCAAATAGCTGTGCAGTGCGTCTATCCTTTGGGAAATGACCTGGTTCACCTTGGCCAGCATCCACTAGAACAAAGTCTGTTACCGGGGTACCGAGTGTTCGTTTCAAAGAGTGACGTCTCTGGTGCTGTCACCCCTTCCGAGAACATGACAAATGTTTCCCCGCGGCTACTTTCCTCTCTCTAGCACACATTATTTTATCTTCCATCGAAAAAGACCATCGAAAAAAAAAAAAAAACAGACGGCAAGGTTTAAGAAAGCCAGCAGGGGAGGAGAAAACACACATTGGGATGCAAGGAAAGCTGAACAAAATTCCCACATATGAGCATCTTTATATACATTTTTTTCTCCTTTTTGTCATCCACGCGGTTCCACAGGTTGAACCAATCAAATGAAAGAAAAAACTAATGTAAACAAACGGCGGCGGCGGCGGCGGCTGGGGGAGGGGGCCCGTCGGGGTGGATCCTGTGCACGCTTTCCCGCCACCCTCTAGCTCGGGCCCTCCCTTCTCCCCAACTCCGCCCTGCTGCAGCCCCGCCCCCCCTCCTCACCCAGGCCCAGGCTATGACAGGATGGTGGTGATGAAGTCGTAGAACCTCTTGGAGTACTGCTCGGGGTTCACCGTGGAGATCTCTGCCCCTGCCTGCAACAGGAAGGTGTAGATGTAAGTTTAAGACATTTCTGTGAAATTGTGGGACCGCAGGACTCAGGTAATGGACAGTACCAGAGTTACCCCAGTAATTGGGCAAACAGTCTCCCAATCAAATTCCATCCCTCAGCACGGTGGCACAAAATCAGTCACAATCGCAGCTGAGTTTGAAGCTGCAGGTGTTTTTTGAGAGCTGACGGTGACTCAGAGGGCTGGAGGGTTCGCGTGTTGGGCGCCTGTCGATGGCGTGCAAACTCACCCCGTGCTTCACGGTCTTGGCTGCGTGGGCCGCCTTCTTCTTTGCGTCGTAGTGCGTCAGGATGTCTATGACTGCCATGAAGTACACCTCTTTCCTGGGGGCACCTTAAGGAGAAACAAATGCATTAGTGATGTCATTGGGGGGGGGCAGGAGCAGAGAACAGCCAATAGGATGTGGAGGGGCATAGTAGGACTCCATTACTGTACTCTGTGGGTAAAGAAGAATGGCTAAACAAAAACTGTGTGCAATACCTTTCACTGGTGCCAGTCAGTCAGTTAGTTAGCCAGTAAGTCAGTCATTCAGTCAGTTAGCCAGTAAATCAATCAGTCAATCAGTCAGTCAGTCAGTTAGCCAGTAAGTCAGTCAGACGGTTAATCAGTCAGTCAGTCAGTCAGTTAGCCAGTAAGTCAGTCAGTCGGTTAATCAGTCAGTCAGTCAGTCAGTTAGCCAGTAAGTCAGCCATTCAACATCCAGGCCTCCCTCCTCACTCACTGTCATGGCTCTTGATGGCGTAAACGTCGATGATGGGGTCGAACTCCCCGGGCCCCAGAGGCTTGGTGCTGTCCAGCGTGTTGCTGGGGCTGTCTGGGGGGCTCCCTGCCACGCCCCCGTCACTCTCCCCCTCGTCCTCCCCTTCGTTGTCCTCGCTCTCCACCTCCTCCTGCTCTGCCCGCTCCACGTCGTGGATGCCCACCAGCAGGCTGTAGTCCATCAGCTTCAGCTGGGCTAGCAGCTGGGGCGATGGGAGGAGGAGAAAGGGAGAGACGGACAGACAAATGAGTGAAAATGAGCCAGTAAAAAACGCACAAAATGCGCAGTGCAGCCTTTCAGTTCAGGTCCATTCCAAATACGATTAAAATGATCCATCATGTTGAATTTTACTTGTTGAAGCCTGTAACAAATGTAACATTCACATGACCAAATACACAAAATGTGTATTAAAATAAAATCATGTATAAAATCTGTCACTGCTAATGCTGCTGTAATAGCAAGAGGCAAATTTTTCTCGTATCTTGCTGAAGAGCTGACTGGAGAGGGATGGCAACAGTAAACCAGCCTGCCAAAGTCCTGCTGCTAATGTTTTAGCAATGTAGTGACTTTGTGAATTCTGTGGGCTTTTGGTTGGCCAAAAATGTTGGGCTTGATTTACGTTTCCTTAGCCAACTGATGAACTGGACCGACTGAAAGTATTAACAGTGACAGATTTTACTGCACATCTTATTCAAAAAATGTTTTAGTGTATTTAATGAATTTTGTGTATTTAGTGATGTGAATATAGTGTAGTTTGTGATATGATGTATATAGTGATGAGTATTTTGTGCATTTAGTGATTTTGTGTATTTAGTGATGTGAACTGCTGTTCCACACTCACCTCCACATCCTTCCTCAGTTTTTCCAGGAAAATCTTCTTGTTGTCTTCATCAATGTAGATCTTCTGACCGTCGTTGATGAAGTCATTGTCTTTGTACGTTGGGAGTTCCTTGGTCTGATGACATCAGGAGAGAGGGAACCCAACAGAAAATGAGCTCTGCTTGCTTGGCACACAACCGGGTAAGAAGAGGCATGCTCTGGGGATCTGCCTACACTGGCTTTCCGGAACAATCCGTCAACTACCATTGTGGCCTGATTCATAAAAATAGATTACAGTCACTTCCTAACCTCATTTTGTTTTTCTGTGAGTGTGTCTGTGTATGTTTTTTTTCCTCTAGAGCAGAGCAAATGGGGACAGGTGCCGAACGCACGCACGCACTCACGCACGCACGCACGCACACACACACACACACACACACACGCGTACACACACACGCGCATACACACACACACACCACACAACACGTGTTCTTTGCAGGGTGAAATGACCGCAGAGGGAGCTGTTGGGCTGTGAGAGTGGGTCTGGCTGTATCACTGGGGAGTGGGAGATACAGTGCGAGGCGCCAGATGGCCATTACCGCCTCTGGAAGCTGAGCGCCGCGCTGTTGATACTGCAAGACTGAGCTGAGAGGATTCACTGAGTCACAGCTACAGGACTGCGCCCACCAGCAGAACCATCCCATAACATACATGCAGGCCTGCACGTCTCGCACACGCACGCACATATACACATATACATACACACACACGCACATATACACATACACACACACACACGCACGCACATATACACATACACATACACACACACGCACATATACACATACACATACACACATATACACATACACACACACACGCAAGCATGCACACAATAATGCACACGCACACACACACACATACATAACAGCCACTGATTGAGCGCCTGCAAACAGTGCACCTGACTCTTAGAGGGCAGACAAAGCTCTATAAGAAATCAGTGCTGTGACGTCCTGTCAGGGTTTCCATGCAACGCATCATTCCCTTGTTCTGCTAAATGAACAGGAGAGCTGATAACTCCATACCAAATGTCACATGCGCTGTGGAAACAGCAGTGACCTTTTCTCACCCAACGTGGGATTCAAAACAAATGGTAGCAGCGATTAACTAAATACTTACCTTTCAGATTACAAAATTAATATAACTGTGCACATTTTCTATACCCAACTGAGGCAAGAAACCGCTTGCAGTTCCATCTTAGCCCCTTCATACCTTCATTACATTCTTCTCCTGCCATAATGTGTCCAAGTAATAGCCACACGCACATTCATTGATGTAATTAATCGAGAACAGACAGTTGGAGGCAGTTCTTCATTGGGGAGAACTAGAAGGACATTTCCTGAGTCTGGATTCATTATTGGGGGACTGTGCTTAGCCCATTTCACACCCAAGGGAATGCCACATCGATTAAGGGCAAAGCAGCCACAGACAGCCAGACACACAAGTGAAAGAATGCAGTAGAACATCTGTCGTACTAGCAGATCAGAGCACAAGCCCATTCCCCATGCATCTTATCTAGGAGCTATAAAGCGTAGGCTAGTTCTTGGTTTTGTCAGCATGCAAACCCCATTGTGACACAATCTGCAACAAACAGCATTCCAAGACAGTGAGTCGTTGCCATAGCGCAGCTGACCTGGGTCCACTGAGAAGAGGACAGTGTCTGCACGAGGGAGAACAGGCTTTGGTTCCAGTCAAGGAGATGGAAGATATTAATAAGGTTCACCGGAAATACGCCGTTCTCACTGAAGTAACCGTGAACTCGAACGGATTCACAGACACGATGTCATTGGCACCACGCTGGCATTTGAGCAGTGTCAACACAGTCCTTAATCATCAAAATTCCTCTTATGAATGCAGCAAAGCAGAACGTGTGGAACTCACCCATGAATGCAAGCACAAACGTAACTAAACTGATCTCTGCGCGCAAGTTTGCCCATTTTACACCACGTGACAGACTCACATTCTGGTGAGTCTGTATCACGTATTCAAAGTAAACAGCAAATATTCAGTAAAGGTATGATTTAAATCAAAAGGGATAATTTAGCACAGCTGTCTCTTACATGTATAATCCTGATTAAATGAACTGAAAATACCTAAAACAGCAACTAGCTAGAGCACAGCTTCTTATCAAATATCAGAATGTTAAACACAACCTTTAAGCACAATGTTAAAATAATACAAGATGTACCTGTACAAGCAGTTTGTTTAGCCAGAGGAACTGCAATTAGCTGGTAAGTACATCTGTACATTTGTACATGCGTGTACTGAAACAGCTGTTTTATGGAATAATGTTCCCATTAGAAGGCCATTTATGTCCACAGCAAAGTACAGACTAAAAATTACAATGATGAAAAATGCTGATGTGACTCATTCTCAAAGACTAGAACTAAAAAAAAAAAAAAATCTACTGAAAAGGCACAGGAAGGCAATACTGGCTTGCAGTGCAGGCTGGCAGGCACACAGGCTAGTGTGCTGCAAAGCACTTCCAAGGGTTAGACACAAACCTTTACTGAGAATGAAATACACGGCGCAGGCAGAAGCACTCCCAGTCTTATCAGATAAACCCACAGGAAAGGTGAGGCTTGTTCTAAAAGGCCACTGTAGGCTTTTCGCTGGAGAGCCGATGTGAATGGCCCAGGAATCTGGGCCAGGAGGAGAGAGAGAGAGGAGCGTCCCTCAGAGGACAGGTTCAGACGGAACGGCGGGATTTCGGCGGCGGGAAATAAAGCGCGGCTCCGCTACGGCGTCCCGCCACAGCGGCGCTGGGGTCAGGGGCGCGCCGGTCCGCTTTGTCAGAAAACGGGCGAGGGCGACAGAGACGCCGGTGTCCCTTTCGCGGTCGGACTGCGATTACGCTCAGGTGTCGGGTTATAAGAGGAAGAGCGCAGTGTCAAGTGCATGCAGGTGTTCAACCCACGTTTCTCTATTCAGGAGCCATGCGCTGAAAATGCCCTTTTCTCCACTGCAAACAGGGATTCTGTTCTCACGAATGCGTTTTCATTACATTCATTTAGCAGATTTTTATTTTTCATTTACGCACACAACCCGAACACTTAGAAACAGGGTCCTAGAAAGGCAGTCCAGTATGAAATCAAGAGGGGTCCCATCCAATGTAGGTGTCCCAAATCCTCGTCCCAAAGGATTCGACCGTCCCGCCAAGACTTCACCACATATAATTAAAGTGATTGTAGCCTTAATTAGGGTTTCCGGTGCCGGGTTGAGAGCCGGCTGCCCTACGGACTCGGTTTTCTCTGCTTTTAGCCGTATTTGGGTTGGGACGGCATTCGTAATGTCAGATGAACCCAACCGGATTTGCACAATTTTTCCTGTTGGTTGAGTTGGCCTCTCTTGCCGCGTTTCTGTCGTTGAACATCGTAGCCTAATGGTAAGAAATGACACCTGCCAAATAACAAGCAGCCAAATGGGTCTCACACGGCCATGTTTCAGAGTGAAAGAGGAGGGGAGTCCAGCGAAGCAATCTGCACTGTCTGCGACACTGAACTCACGGTAGCAAGAACGACAGGCAGCACACAACATCACCATTTCTACAGCATCTGCTTGAGACACATGCGTTGGAATCTCACATTTGCACGGTCAGGGACAAGTCAATCACAGTTAGCAACAGCATCCACGTTACTGAATCTACAATAGATGTGGCTCAGACTCAGCCAAGAAATTCAACTCGGGGGAAAAAATGCTACACCTTGCAGCCCAACGGTGGACTTCATCCAAAAATTGCTAAAGCAATTCATGCAGCCTTCGGCAAAACAAAAGTAATGGGTACAGAGCCATACTCTCAGTGTAGGATGCTGGACTGCTGCAACTACTTGAGCCAAGACACAAAATCCCTTCCTGGCATTTTTCCTCAGATATGTCCCAGATATGTACAAAACCAGCATAGAGTAACGCACTTGAGAGTTGCCGATGACCAATCGACAGCACGGGAATTTACATGCGGTTTTTGCATAAGCAAATACACACGCGCGGTTTTAGGGTGCTGGCCTTTCAGTGGTTAGCGCACGGTAACAGACAAAGCAGAGGCTTCAGACAAAAGAAAGCTAAGTCGCAACTCATCATCACCTCCAACAATTTCCCAATGGCTTATTCTTCTGAAAGAAATGCTCATTTAGTGATGTAATTTAATCACAAATCGCCAAAATGATAGATGTATGATTTCTGAAAATTCATCCGGGCAGCCCATTTAATTTTACATTTTATCTCATCAGTTTTATTTAAATTTGCAAGACTGAACAAATAGGTAGCCAACTGTATACAATGTTTATGAGAAATTATTGGTTAGGCTACAAAAATCTGACAAAATCTGAGTTTAGGATGCATATTATCATAGCCTGTAAGCATTATTGTTCATTAGTGATTCAGTTCAGGATTTGGCCAATCTTTTGTACTGGTTTCAGAATTTGGAAGAACCCCAAAGAAGCAGACGTGGCACATTCTCAATATATACCCAGTTATATCCACTCTTTAACCTCGAACCACCAAAGAGAATTAGAAATGGCCTCTTAATTCACCTGTCTGGAAATGTAAAAGTAAATTTAGATAACGTTGTTAATTCCAGCATTAGGAGTGTGCTAATTTAATAATTACTTATTTAGTTTGGCTTCTGGACAGTGCACTTGTCCTGGGAAGATTCATACTGAGGCGTATTTCAGCTGACATGTCAAAGGGCTGTGGCAGTTATATGGGGAGTTCCAGACCACATCCTAATCCCTGTGGACGGTCCTTTCTGAAGAGCAACTGTGATCGGATGCAAAAACGATAAATGAAGGAGAGGGTTCATCGACCGCTTAAGAGTCCCCGTTGTCTCTTACATGTTTGATGGCACAGTAAAAACGTGTGGCGATCCTGATTGTTTGAAGCTTTTGGCTCAATCGCGATTTGTGGGGCGGGGCCTCCTCAGGGGGGCGTGGCTGCTAAAACAGGGGAGGAGAGGCAGGCGTTTCAGTCACAACTTCATCCATGACATCATCATCTTACATCACCTAGGGGCCAGTGCTTCCTGGAATCGAAAAACCCTTCCTGAAAACACTCAGGAAACAGCAGTATCATTCAAAAAGGTGTGTGGCTTTGCACATGTATTTTTGTTCTAAAACAAATATCACCTCTGGTCTTCTGAAAATGCCTGCATTTGAATTTTAAGTGAAATGTACAGAAAGCAAACATGGGAGCACATGAAAGACTGTGTGAAGTTTAGCATTTTGAATTAAAAGGATACAATAATGAAACACTACAGAAAATAACAAATACCTGTCTGAGTGACCAAGAATCTTAGAAATATTTTAATAAATAAAAGATTAGAAAATTAATGTGTGGATTATCAGAAGAAATAAATGTCTGATTTTTTGTCTTTTTGAAATACTTAGATCCATATATTATATGACACTGTAGTAGGTCCTTTACTGACAATGTCATTAATTCACAACTGCATTAACCTTTTACTGACATTTTCTGAACATATGCTGTTGTGTCAAAGGCTTAGACACCTAGTATTTTTCCATTCTGATTAATAAGGAAATGAAAACTTTGCATTAAATACAAAATATCTTGAAAAATCACAAGATTTAAACAAGCAAATTAATACACACAGCATACCTTGATGTAAAGTCATTCCTTATGCACCAGAGTAGAAAAAGGCAGATAATGTAGCATTTCTGATATTTAATTTTGATAGTACCTACATTCCTGAGAACACTGGCCCATTTAAAAATATTCCACTATAACTTTATGAGTGTTGATGGTATCAATATTATTACAACTATAATGGACTTATCCCAGCTAATTAACAATCTGTTATAATTTTACTGATTATAAATGTACTAATTATACATTAACTAAAGGTTAATGTTAAATTGGCTTTTATCTGCAGGTCAGTACTGCGAGTGCTTGGGAACAGCGTACGCTAAACACAATGGCACCAATGCACAGTGGAGTGGCGTGGTTTCGACGCCAATGACAGCTATGTCTCAAACTCTCTTTGGCAGTGACCGTGGTAGATGACCAGCTGGTAAAATTCATGATGGGAAAACAAAAAACAAAACAAAGTATCAAAAAAAAAATAAAAAAAACTGCTCTGGGTCAGGAATTGAGTCGAGAACAATTCCATTTTGAGGAGACTGCAGTCACTGCATATAAGTCTTAAAGCTAATATATACACCTTGCACTGAAGCAACAGTGTGCAAATAAGATTTACTTTATATGCAAATGAGCAAGTAAAACTGCATGCACATGTGTTGCACAGTATTACCAGTCAAAAACAAACATGCGGGAGTTCCTTAGTATGCGTGTCAATCAATCTCATCTCAAGGACGCCACTGCCTCTCTCCAAGCGACCACAGCTTCGCTTCAGTTTGCGCAAAATCTCAGCGTTTCAAAACGGTTCCTCGCAGTCTTGTGGAAAGAAACGTGCGCGATTCCTTGAAATGCAAGCTTGAGGAGAACAAAGACGTGCATATACCTCATGCTCATACATACAAATATATTCATGAGAACACACACAGAGGACAGGCAGGTAAAAGGGGAGTCTTCTGGGGAGAATGGGGGGGGGTCACATCCACAGTAGCAGGCCATGCTTAATCTTAATTGTCCTTGCAGAATCCTATCTTTGAGTAAGTCTGCTGTAACACAGCAGCTTTGATCTTCGGCTGAACCCACTAAAACCTCTGGGCTCCTCACAGTTCTCACACATTGAACAGTGTGTGGTTGTGTGGGTCCCGTGAGGACACACCTCTCCGTACTCTCACCAAACTGAGGAATCACTCAGATTCTAATCTGCACACTTTTGCATTTCCTTTATACTCTCTCACTGTCTTACGCACACACACACACACACACATATATATGACTTAATGTGGCTAAAGCACCACCGCTATTTGTTCAGGCTACCGGTATAGACAATTATTTTATCCTTGGGTCAACTCAAATAGTAAAATCTTCTGTAAACAACTGTTAAAAATCTTGCACAAATTTGATTGCTCACGTCAAGTGTGCTCAGCGAAACACATGGTGGCAATTACTATACGCATGGTGGCACCACAGCAAGCCATATTTGATTGAGTGACTGATTTTTATAACAACCATAAAACCAGAAAAAAACAGCGGTGTGAACGAGCCTGTTTCTGTAGCCCATTGAAGAGTAGGTTTTTTCTTTTTTTTCAAATTTGCCAAGTCAGTGTTTAAGAACTCACTTGCTTTCAGTTACCAGTAGTGATTGTGACATCAGCATTAGAATGTTAAGAACATTATAATCATATATTTGTGATCTCACACCTCGAGTATCCCATTATGAAGACATCAGTCCGTGGAGTCAGTTAGATGTGAAAGCTGCTACAACGTGAAACCTCAGGCTCGTAAATGCACCCCTAATGCTCTGGGCGAAGAGGGCCGGGAGGCGTTATGGGTAATGCTGTCACACGGCCATGATTGACATGCGGACTGACAGACGCTCAAAGAGGAGCAGAGCAGAGACAGCCAGTGCTCTTGAGATCAATTGTGTGCAAGACAGACAGTCCATGCTCTAAATTAACTGCTGCTCTCAATATGACACAGTGAACATACAGGGCATAGAGTCATGCTACGTCGTGCCTGTAAACATGAGTGAACATGGTCTGATAGAGCAGACCCGAAAGGCTCTACCTTAATGCAAGACACATGCCATCAAAATCTGTGACCAGACTGACAGTGATTCATAGCATACACAATGCTTATAAATGTCCAAAAAGAACTGGATTGTTACAGCGAATAGTTATAAAGCAATACTGGTGCAGCAGTTGTTAGGGATTGGTACAGTGCGTTACATAAGCCACGACGAGCTTTAGAATTTTTACAATCAAAAAAATGATTAGTTCCCTAGAGAGCATTATTTTGTTTGCATGTCAGTACTGTACATTAATCATTTATGATAAAAAAACGTGAAAACGAAGGTATATCGAGATTATGACTATAAAAAGGTGTTAATTCCAGTTTTCTAAATTCTTCAAATCTTGTATGTTTACTGTACTGCACCCTGAGCACTGCAAGGAGTCAGTGTTTTGTGTGTGTGTGTGTGTGTGTGTGTGTGTGTGTGTCTGAGGTATCTCTGTTTGCTCACTCTTTGTGTCACATGAGGCCTGAGTGTTATGTAACTCATACGTATGTGTGTACATGTATGTGTGTGCACGTGTGCTTCCTCTGATCTCTTGGTGTGCCTCGTCCTGGGACAGGGGGAGAGGGATTACAGAGCCCTCAGTGTTGCCCTGAGGGGATCCGATTCCCGTAGCACAACAGGATTAGAGCAAGAGTGCTTTCACAACCCGTCCACCTGCCGCTCTGACCCGCTCTGTACCGCTCCATGACCGCTGTACTGCCACTCTGTACCGCTCCTTGACCGCCCTGCTGCCCTTGGGCCAACAAGCTCACAGAGCGGCCTCTCGAATCCTCAATGGAGGCATCGCACCGCTGAGCGCCCCGGTCAGCATGACCGCTGCTCGCCACCACTTACAGGCGGGAACGCGGATGCTTGGGACGGGCTCCCACCAGGCAATGCTACCAATATAGAGACCCGTCGCTCTCCCACTGCGCTGCACCAAATGGCAAAAACACAACCGAGAGGAGAGTGAAACCCCCTCCTCCCTAACCCACCTCCTCGGCTTCGTGCTCTAACTCCCACCGCTTGTTAGCACACAATACAGCTACAGCCAGAGGCAATAAACCAAAAAACCCTCAATGAAGCAGAGGGCTTTGGACGGCAGCGTTTAAAGGCACACTATGCAGGATTTCTTAGCCTGTGTTTACAATCAAAGAAGTCTCCTCCTCTGTCTTCAACCCCACCCACTCACACCGAGTAAGTTACCCAACCTAACGTATCTAGCTAGAAATGTTAGTACCGCGAAATTAGCAACTGTGAGCAATTCTATTATAGCTAAATTAATTCCATTATTTTTGAACGCAATAGTGGTGCCTTTAACTCTGTGTTTTACAAAACCCGAACAGCCACAGATTGGGCCCTCAGCTGGTTCAGAACAGACGACACAACACAGCGCTTCAGAGAGCTTGAGACAAATGCTCCTAACACGTGCTACCGGCACTTTCAGGCCATCTGACCATACTTTTAATCTCCGCAAACTCCTTCTCTGACTACGCTCCAACACCTTACACTCCTCGTGTGCAGAGTTCCTCATGGCAACCCCCCAATCAGGCGATCTGCCATGTGCAAAGACGCTGGGATTATGCTCCTTCAGTGCCTGGAGGAGGAACACACCCCTCTGCCTGGTGAGACAGACAGGGTGACCTGCGTGCGCCTTACAGCAACATCGTAAAAACTCCTTAGACCAAACCAGTAACCAGTACAGATCCTAGAAACCAGCTGAGGAGAGTTGACGGTGTAATCAACTGTTTTAATTAGTCAATCAAGCACCGAGCAACAGTGGAAACCTGCTGATGTTGCGGCCCTCAAGGGTAAGGGTGGAGAAGCACTGCTCAACACCATCGCCTACCTAACCTTTACACAGGTGGTAAATGTACACACGCATACTCACACACACATATTCACATAGGCCAGTGGTGCCCAATCATGTGCCATGGAGGGTCGGGAGTATACAGGGTTTCATTCCAACCAATCACTACACCTGCTGATTTCACTAATTTACACACCTTCAACCAGAGAAGAGGGAACTGATTAGAGGCCATTGGGCGCCACTGACATATGCACACAAACAAGGCAGGCAGAAAAAACCAGGGTCCACATCTGGGACAGGAAACAGGAAGTCAGGCTTCCCGCACTCAGAACTAGGGGAAGATGAAACCAAAGAGGAAAAAAATGAAAGGATGACAGCGAGCAAAAGACAGAGAGAGACAGAAACTGAAGAAGGAAATGGAGAAAGAAGATGGATCCTTTCTCGTTTCCGATTTTAGTGCAACTTCTTTTGCCCTTTGGGGAATGACAAAGTGCTGGTCCATCCATCCAATAGATCTACTCCCCCTCTTACAATCTCCAGTACATTTTCAACCCTGCATCTAGACACATGGCTAGGCCCACCATTGCTTTCATAGACAACAGTGTTACAGGCAGAAAGCCACGATGTACATGGTTGCCAGTAAGCCTTATCCACTCGAACAACATGGCGCTCTGCTTCTTGGCTGAATGTCTTAATGTGTTGGCTGATTTTCAGAAAATACCACTTCATGCTATGAGTTGAGCTGTTAATAAAAAAAATAATAATATAGAGAGCTGTTTTACCTTCTCCTTGTCACTTGCCTCCCTGGCCACTGTAGAACCCTGGAAGATAAAGCCAGACAGGAAAACCAACACTGTTAAATGCGTTTTTTGTTGTCACTCCTGTTACTCTATAAACAACTTTCCACGGATGACATAAGATTAGGTTTTATTTCTTTGTCTACAGTGCGCGGGAATTTGATTTGCACCTGGAAGTGACGCATCAAGAACAATATTCAACAATAAACACATGGAAATACGAGCAGCCTTCTCAGTGTGAAATCCACAAGAGAAACATCCCACTCCATAAAGACATAAATAACAGGAGTTCCACACTATTAAAGAGAAACTAAACACTGATTTAGTCTTACTGGGGTTTATTGATCTTTTTACTGCTGAAGAAAATAAAAAGATATCTGGCTGTTGTCCCGATACTGTATCTTGTTTTATGCAGTCTTATGCACATCTGACTCATTTCGTTATTCATTTCATCAACAGGGTGTGAGACAGACATCAACAAGACATTTTGTATGTTGTAATAACCAAATATGTTACATAGGTTCACAGATCAATTCACCAATAAAGTTTACCCTTTATGACTCAATTTCAACTGTGTCTACTTCAATCCAATGTCTATATATCTGTTTGTACTGTATCTATTCAACAAAAATATTCCGCAATTCTATTTAAAATTCAGTACAAAAACCAAGCAAGTGATTGATTCATAATCGATTCCAGAAAGGCAATACATGAGTGAATGCACTCTGAAATTCAAGTTTGCCACACTGAAATATTTTAATATACATAGCTATCTTATTTCAATACGAGGCAGCATTTCCAACAGTTGAAAAACAATTGCCCCCAAATTATTAAATAAAAATAAGAATAAATAAAAAATTTAGAAACCCGAATCTTTTAATTTGGTGGGATTTTATTTTTTAAATTTAACTTATAATAATAATAATCCAAATAATAACTCTTTTTGGTCCAGTTACGGTGCTCTAGTGAAACTACTTTGCTGTAAGTTTGACTTGTTTTGACATCTCTCACACCACCCTTAATTTATAAATGCAGGTGCTTCCTATTTAATGAATTCAGGGAGCATATGGTAGTCAAAAAGTATAATTAAATCTACTTCCTCTTTGTTTCAGTAACGGCAAAAACCATGTGAACAGGGATCCATACCCAAGACCACCAATTCTACTCATCAGATCCGTTAACGTTTAGGCTTCAAATCACTGATTTTAAGGCCACTTTCCACAAATCAATGGCTATGTTTCCACTAGTTGATCATGATTCAGTCTGTAAAAATCCGGTGCTACGCTCAGCGGAGACACTTGTAGTTCATACTGAACCCTGAGAGCACCAACTTAAAGAACTTAACACGCCGAGAGGATCCGCAGCATCAGCCTTGGTCGCTCGGTTTCGGAGAGATTTTGCCTAAATGAACACAGCGCCATCATATTCATACAAACACCCACCTTCAGGTCGTACTTCTTGTAGACGGACAGACGGTGGCTGAAGACGTTGCGTGTGACGATCATGTAAGTTTCGTCACCGTCCACCGTGAGGCGGTACATACCCAGGAACTGGGGCAGCAGCGTGTTTCCATGGCACTCCACGATGTACTACGGAAGAAGGCAGGCAGAAAAAATAATGGGTACAGGGTTCATTCAGTTAAGGTGTAATGAGAAAAGCCAGCACCATAAAGCAATCACCAACTGAAAGCAGTGTCACTTTTTTTGACACTGACAAAATGTAACTTGGCCTCCAGTTCATTTTTATTTGACAGCTGGTTGTCCTGTTGAGTCAGACAGGGAAGGGGTGCGCTGCAGGGGCCAAAATCGGGCCCTTCTGCTTTTGATAATAGCTGAAATGAATCAGATCTGAGGTCCCACCAACAACTGCGTGAACCACGGCCATCTTATTACAAAGTGACCAGCTCTCCCTCACAGCAGGGGAGAATACTGAATCATAGCTTTACTCAGCACATTTCGTGACGTTGTAGCTGGTCGAACACGCTAGGCCGAAGCCCCTCCCCCGCGCGCGCGTTACCTGGTGGTACTTCTTCAGGATGTTGTGCATCTCGGCCACGTCCTCGCTGGTGATGATCTTGATGAGGTACCTCTTGTCGTAGGAGGTGTGGAAGCGCGCTCCGCTGCGACCCTGGGCCTCGCTGGGGATGGGCGCGCTGCGCGTGAGGGAGTTCTGCGGAGGAACGAGGCAGCACGCTAAAACCGTGCGGTCTCACACACCGCCAAGTCCTTACTCAGGCGCTCTGAAGGCTATAGCACATTACAGACCTGTAGGGAAGGGAGTATTTAACCATGGACAATCCTGGGCGGGTTAAAGTAGTGACCCGCTGCATGAACGCACTCAACTCGATGCGTACATCGAGTCCCACAGATTCAGAGAGCAGAGTCTGAAATGGTGGTGTGTGTGACCGAAAATCACACCCCACTCCACCTCTCCCATTCTGTGTGGTTGGCGATCACAGCTGCAACAGACCTGGCACTGCAACACGGCTGAAACCGACCCTCACTGTGCAAGATGACACCTGCGCCACCCCCCAACCACACCCTCTTTCATGGCATATCTTTAAGTTCCATTGAGGGAGTCAGTTTGATTCAGTCCTAAATTCTGACACACTGGTGAGCGTTGTCTTGTGAGTGAAACGGTACCCGTTATCAAGAACGTTATGTCCTTTTGTGGCTTAAAAAAAGCTGATGAGCCAAGACAAACTGAAAAATTTTCTGTGGCACACAGCTGTCAAATGAACACTGATCAGACGGTCTGCAAATAAGTAAACACAAAGCTACTCACACAACTCCGCACAAGAATCTATTTTTACGGTTTTAAAAAATGAAATACCCACTTGAAAATCAATTTTGTTATCGGATTTGATTCATGTGTGGGTGTGAATAAATACACAAATCTCTGAGGTGAACAACACTATAAAACCAAAGACTCACACAAGAGGTCTTTAAATGGCTGGCTGACTTCTAACAACTTGCTTTTCTACCCATAGAAAATAAGTATGAGTCATTGCACTGTAATACCAGAGAGAAACAAAGTTTGCTTTCAAATTTTACTGTCAAACAGGCAATAATGGGGAAACACCATTGGGTGATATTCTGTGTTATGAGTCATTAGGCCTCTTAAATTCACACAGACATGCATAATGTCTCTTTTTATTGAGGCGTACGCATTAATATGGAAGGAGATCATATTTGGTTTCTCCTTATAGCAACGCTGGCCAGTGAAAGAAGTGATGCCCTGGAAAGAGTTCAATAAACCGTCGGCCTCCCCAGAGACGTGCATTATGGGCCAGGCTCATGTGCCCCTGGTCCACGACAGGGAGGGAGGGAGGGGCAGGGGGGGACCCAGCTGGGCACCTGCCCCAAGGGGGTGACAGGATGCGCAATGGTCAAAGCGTCACCGTGGTTACCTGACACAGGGCACGGTGTGTGGCGCACTTAGGCCTTGCTCTAAACAACCCGGCTACACGTAAATGCTTTTACAGACATGATCCAAGGTAAGAAAATGACCTTGGACAGAATCACTGCTGAAGGCTGATTGGTTGTGAGGGTTGAGTGACGGGGTGGAGGCAAATTTGCTTAACAGCAAGTCTGATGCATGTTTGCAGGAAGTGAAGATAACCATCATCTGGTTGAGTCAAACATGGAGGAGGTACGTGAGAGCACATCAAAGGGCTTTGCAAACTGGGGACTTATCAGTGCCGATCGCACCCACAGGGACAGTTCAGGCAAACTACAGCTTTAAGCATTAGTAAAAGAGCCAGTGTCCCGCTGAAGCAAGAATTCGCTGTGCTTCGGCAGGGCGGTCTCTGTTGCACCGACCTTTCGAGAGGGAGACATTTGCCAGCTCTAAAAAAAGAGCCACAGGCTTCTCTAAGAATTTCAAAAAGACTCCCGTCAAGAGGACATGGCTCTGTCCCTCCGTTAAGCCTTTTTGCATTTTGTCAGCTACCCAATACACTTACGTTCCCCTTGTTAGTCACAGCATTAGGTTCACTACACCTATTTATGAAATTATAGCACATTTATACGTCCTTAAATGTATTATTTATAGCGGTGGGTTGCATTAGCACAATCGGGCAGAGCTGAGAAGACCACGTTCTCCAACAAAGCTCTTCTCATCCTTCTGAGAGAGGACGGGTCCTGACCACAGGCCGACTGCTGTCACGAGCATTACACCCACACAGCCAAACAGCCTTAAATATAGCAGTGATTATGGTTCACAAATGAACCTGTGCTAAGCAGGAGGGTGAAATTTCACCCAGAGCCCATCTGTGAAGTGTCTGCTGACTGAACTTTCCACAGCTGCAGTGAACCCACCTATTTAAAAAACCCTGTTTCAATGCAACAGATTAGAAATATACAATTCAAATCGGATTTGAATACAAATTTTCAGGAAAAAAAAAACAAGAAAACTTGGTTAATTATTATTATTATTTAACATTTACATCTCTCTCTCATATATAAGATATAAGATACTAAATTATGAGGCCATACATAATTTGAAATGAAGTACATAAGCCATTTTCATTCCTTGTATGAATATGATCATTTTATGAAAAAAAAAAAACATACTGGACAAAAACATACACATTCAAGCTGACTATAAAATTTTAAACATGCAAGATGCATTGGACTGCTCAATTCGGTAGGAACTAATGCATATAGGAAGTTTGTAATGATTGTAATAAGATTGTGTATTACCTAACACAATTTCTAACTATTTCCACATTTTGTTTTATGTTGATGTTACATTTATTACAAATTACATTCATTATGCTAGAAAGAGAATAATTAAATATAGCATTACTCATCAAAATCTGTTTATAAATGCAGTGTTTACAGTACTGTACTGCATATACGTTTATCTCATTTGATGTTCGAGCTGTAGAGGAAGGTTTAAATCCACAGAGCTTCATAATTTCCTATAAAGTCTCCCAGATTTTGTTTCTCCAGAATGGATGTGCAAGAGTCCTTTACCCATTGCACAGTACACACACAGACGGGCACTGGAGGCTTTCACCACCAGTCTCCCCAGTCTCCCCATCTACCTGAACGCAGCTGCAAAGGCTGCCTTACAATTCCAACCACTGGTGCTTTCTGCAACCTGTGCACTGCAGTTGTGCTGCACCATAATCTCGCTGGCAAGATCTAGCCACATCTTGCCACCACCCAAGATGGCGGCCTGCTTTTTCGTTGACATTCTACACTCAACTAGGACCCATTTTTATCAATATCAGATGTCAACTGCCCTTCTGCTCCTACGCCACACGCTATGAAGCAAGAGAGCACGGCTCCCATTTTGCACCTGCTTTCTGTGCATCCACATCAGTTACGGCTGTCCACCTGGAAGGGAAGCCAGCCCAAACAGTAAGAAAGCAGAGAAACTGTGTGAGACGGTGAAGCTGTGCTTCTGCTTGCAAGATCAGCAGGGATGATGAAAGTGAAGGCCTGCCTTCCCTGCACCGTTTGAAGCTGTGAGCACTGCCAGTCACCATGACGAACATGTGAGCGATTAATAATGTAGCCGCACTCATGCTGATGGTTAAACACGATGAATAAGAAGCCATTTTCCTCGACAGTGCTGAAACCGTTGTCATAACTCACTTAGCGATGTCACAAAATGATCGCTTCCTCTCCCTCTTTCTCTGAAACACCATAGACTTCACAAGTGTCTCATGTCTTTCTGCGTGCGGCGGCGCCGGGCTGGTTTATAAATGGCTGGCCTTTGTGCGCCCGCAGAGGAACCCCAGATGCCCTTTAAAGTCCCCGGCCCGGCGGCGGGCCTGGGACCGCTTCATGTTTGCCCTCCTGCGTCACTGACCACAGCGCCGTCCCCGCCAGCTTCAAAGCCCCCGCCGTAACCCA
Source organism: Anguilla rostrata (assembly GCF_018555375.3). Taxonomy (NCBI): domain Eukaryota; kingdom Metazoa; phylum Chordata; class Actinopteri; order Anguilliformes; family Anguillidae; genus Anguilla; species Anguilla rostrata. Next base: position 15,033,375 of record NC_057940.1, on the reverse strand, counting down.
ATCCCCAGGAAACAGCTGCTGCGATCAGCAAGGGGGCGGGCGGGTCAGACAGCCAAGCAAGCCCCTCAAAAAGAGGGGGGGGGGGATCTCGGGGGTATTAAACACCTATGAGGTGCTCCTCCACGTCCCAACGGGGCTGAGGGACTGTCTCCCCCTGACCAGTTTACAGGGGGAGACAGGGGCAGCTGGTCCCTCAAAGGCAGGTGTGTACGCATATGAGTGTGCGTGGGTACGTGTGTGTGTGTGTGTGTGTGCGTGTGTGTGTATGTGTGTGTGTGTGTGTGTATGTGTGTGTGCGTGCGTGTGTGTGTGTGTGCGCAAGAACCCAAGCAGTGAGGGTGCTATCTTAATATAGCTGTTGAGAAGATGACTACAGCTGGTTGTGCCAGGAAAATGTTTGGTACAAAAACCTGTCAATCATCTTTCAAGACCTTGACCTTGACAAAAAAAAATCACAACACGTAACAGTAACAAAATTTGAAATTTGGCTTTCCTAGAAACTGTTGAGGGCTTAGTTCTCAACAGGACAGTTCTATGAATGGACATCCTAAATGCAGCACATTCTCCCTTTGAAGGAACTAGGCAGCTGGTTGTCTCATACTCCTCGCTCTATATTCCTCTGTCCATCCGTCCGTCCGCCTGTCCATCCGTCCGTGTGTGGTGCTGGGCACACATGGCTCTATCACTGGAATCTGCATGCAGCTCACTAGATTTAAGCAAAATGTCTGCTGTTAGCTTCCCCGGCCATGAAAGATACATACGACTGCAGTGTTATTTCATTATTCATTAGATCTGCTGACAAACGCCGGCGCAGGGCACAGGAAATACACTCCGAGAAAACGGCGGAGTTCTGCCCCCTGTCCACGAACGAGGCCGAGGCGATGAGAAGAGTCCATTATCAGAGCCGCTTTCTCTCTCGCATTACCGCCGCGCGTGGCTCAGAGGTCAGGGGTCAGAGCGCTGGTCCATGGGCGGGTCTGTAACAGCGCTCTCTCTGTGCGACTGCGCCCCGCCGTCTCAGAACTCAGCAGATTAGAAACGGCCCAGGCGTCTCGCCCACTCGACGCATCGAAGGAGCCCGCGGGACGGCTCGGAACGCCGCCCTGCTCCAGCACCCGCTGAAAACTCGGAGAAAAAAACGAGAAGCCCAGTGCTGCCAACCGGGCACCTCACCCCCCCGTTTGCCACGTGAAGAACTGACCAGCGTTTATCTGTCATTTCACCTCACACAGGATCAGCAGACCGATGGACAGTCAGAGCGCAGAAAGAATTTTACTGGACACCCAGCCGACTCTTGGCTGGTATCCACTTACTCAGCTGGCTAGCTTTCCTTGTCCGGAGTATTAGGAAATGCAAAAAAACCAAGATGCAAGGAATGTGTTAAAGGTAAAATGATTCCACAAACTAATCCTTCCAAGCCAAAGTACCACTACCTCCAGATTAGCTTGAACTAAAACTGAATCTTAAAATTTTGCAATAGGACTGTGTTTGATATTATTGTCACCAAGTGGAGATAAGATTCAGTTAACCTACCTGTCACTTGTCCTATTTCCCCTTCTTGCCATGGAGGGCTTTTTTATTGCCTCATTGTGACACATTAATCCCAACAGATGCCAGTAAAGCCAATGATAAAGCTAAGTGTTTCTGTCCATTGAGAAACATTTTATCTCACCAAAAATGAATGCAAAAAAATTCTACCTTGTTTTGGGGAAAGAGGGAGAAGAACCGAACATTTTGTGAGTTGCGACAACGGTTTCAGTGCCAACGAGGAAAATGGCTTCTTATTCATCATGTATAACCATCAGCAGGAGTGCAACTGCATTATTAATCTCTCAGTGTTCTCCGGCTTGACAGAAATACAGCATACATAATTCAGCAGTCATTAAAATTTCTGATTTTCACCCTTTCAAGGATGCTAATGCCCAGTGGATTAGCAATACCGAGCCTTGTGATGCCATCCGTGATAAATCACCTGGGATTGGCTGTTCACAGCCATTGCCGTGTTCAGGTTGAGGCTTAATTGCGGAGTCCGGTTCAGTCAGCTCTTTTTACTCTGAAGTCTACAGCATCAGAAGGGCGGAGCGTTCATTCATTCCATTTGTTCGATTTAACCCAGAAACAGGGGTGGCCAGTGCAATGACCTTGTGTTCTGAGGAAATGGTGCTAGGTTAATGTCAAAAAACCAACGTACAGGGACAATATGAAAGTGCAACTCACAGTTGGATAAAGGTGGTTTCGACTGCAAACTAAAATACAAACATAGGCCAGCACATCATGTAGGCGTGACGCTTGTTTGCATAAGCATCAGCGTTTGAGGCTAACAAACATGTGAGAATCACAATAAAGACTCCTGAAGAAAGCTGCAACTTCTCTTTCACAGGCAGTAGGAATGGGGCAGTCAGCATGACAGGCTGCAGTCACGTACCTGAAAATCCTGGTCATCGATGGAAAACCTTTCCCTTAGATTCCTGAAGACAAGAGGACAGTACTCCTTAAACTTAAAATGGCTTGGCATGTTCTCCCTGAAAAAAAAATACAATAGATCAAAAATTATGATAAATCGCAGCAAAAATAAAATTTATTTTTGAAAACTTGACGGTACATCTTTAAGTTTTCAAACAAAAATCTAAAAAAGTTCTGAAATCAACACATTATCAGACATGCATGGAAATATCTACAGCTTATGATTCTCACATGAAAAACCTGCACAGGGACCAATATAAAAACATATGCATTGAGACCATGATAAAAACCTATGCACTGAGACCATGATAAAAACCTAGGCTATGGACTGAGACCATGATAAAAACCCACGCACTGAGACCATGATAAAAACCCATGCACTGACACCATGATAAAAACATATGCAGAGACCATGATCAGAAACCTATTCACTGAGACCATGCTAGGACATAGGCTAAATGACTGTGCACTACGCAGCAACTGAGGCGCACTCACTTGTTGAAGAGGTGGTTGTCCACCTTGATCTTGGAGTAGGCTTTAAAGTCATCAGGCATTAGCATGATGGGGATCTGAATGTGGCTCAGTTCATTAATCTGTGAATAAAGAAAGAAGGCAAGAGAACAGTTAGCCATGAAGTTCTGCTTAAACACAAGCCTATCACTTCACCACATCAGCATCACTGAATTGTGGGTACAGTATGGTTCCAATTTGTAAGGTACCGGTAGTAATATGGAGTAGGCTACTGGTTAAGGACACAGAGTTAAGTCATAACCTGTTCCAGGAAGAGCACTGCTCTAGCACCATTAAGCAAAAGACTTAATGAAATGCAAATGTAGTTACACTGAAAAGAAAGGGTCTCTTTCCTGGAGTGTGTGAGGATGCAGGCTATGTCTCTTAAGCTCCATGTTTAAACATTTAGCAGACTCTCTTCCCAGAGTGACTTGCACATATTATGTTATTTTTCCATTTACACAGCTAAAGCAATTCAGATTTAACACCTTGATCAAGGGTACATCATTCCCAGTACCCAAGCTGAAAATCAAACCAAGAAACGCCATCCCAGTTCCCACACCATTATACTACATGTCCATCCCTAAATCATCCCTTAGTTGTCTTAAGGTCGGTATTTGGTTATATGCAAACTGCACAGGCAATGAGTCATACACAGACATGTCTGTGCTCTCACCCTTCCGTCCATTATAATACGCTCCGGTCCCATTACATCAGGCATGACATGAGGTCATGATGGATTCGGTGTGGAGGGACTGCCCTTCTATTGTCTCTGCACGGTAAACACTAAAGGTACGCTACAGCTGGACCCCACTTCCCCAGACTGGGACCACATCCCCTGCACGTTCATAGAGATTGGGTCATGCGATCACTGACGAGGCCACGCCCAAGAAAGCAGTTCCGTATCCTACAGCAAAGGACCAAAGAGGCTCCAGAACACAATGAACACGAGCGGCTCTGCTAATCTTGATCCACAGGAATGGAAAATGTCACGTGCACACAAACTAAAGATAGCAGTCTGTTTTTCATAGGAAAATAAGTTATTCACAATCTGCACTTTATCTGCCCGCGCACACGCGGCACGAGTGAAGATAACAGGGACCAATGGGCGGCCGTCACAAAAGCCGTATCGGGTTTGGCTATATTTAAAAACAATTATGACATACATATATGTCTTAGCAGTGGACCATACCGTGGTTATTGACCAATCTCAGACTCTTGTACTCAACTAATCTGACCTATAATTTTGCATTTTGCAACTGAGCGAGAATGAGAAGTCCGCTGACAATCGGAGCTTCAGATTTGTTGACCTTGGAGGCAGACGACAACTGTAGCAAAGCGCCCAGAGGACATGTTTGTGAAAAAAGTCTCGGAGGCAGGCTGGACACAATGTCTGTCTGAGCAGTGCATTGTGGGACCTCAGGCAGCGACATCTCCAGCGCACAAAGCGGTCCTTCACACAGCGGGGTACCAGCCACCCGCATCCGAGACAAAGCATTTCCTTCATTGAGTCCTACAGCTGTTCTCCCTCGCATTCTGCTACACCCTGACAATAGCCAATCACTCAGCGTGACTCTGCCAGGAACAGGCCGGTTAGACTGAGCTAGGGCTAAAAGGTGCATTTTACCACAGGCTATTTTTGTAAGCAAAAACACAAACAGTACCTTCCTGGGACTTTAAAAACACACAGCTAAGATTCAGAAGGCATTACATTCCTTTTGGCGGGTCCTCTCAAAGGAAGGCTAAAGGGTAAAACACAGGCCTAAATCCACAGTTTGTGTAATGCGTAACCCACACGCGTGTAACACAATTCCATTGCTTAAAATCACTCCAACTCAGAGGCGTTGCTCTGCCTGTGGAACAGTAACATTTGAAAGGAACAGAAAACCTTGAAATGGCCTTTGTGCCACTTAAGAACATGCCCTTGGCCCTTAACGGTCAGCAGTGCACAGACTGCCAATCCTAAGGAATAACGTGGAGCACAAGTGGAGGACAGACTATTCAGGATGTAAAGTGAAATCAGATGTGATAGTTATACCGGATAGGATAGAGTTTAATCATGAATATTGATCATACGTGCTCTGTTTGCAAACAAACATACCGCAACCTATGATAAAGCACGGGTTGTTCACAAATGAGTGTGTGTGTGATAGTGTAAGGGGGCTCCTTGAACAAAGATTCATTGAGCAATATGTATGGAGTGTTTCAAGGTGATTAATATATAGGGGAGTGTGGCAGTGGTAAGATGGTTTAACCGAAGGTCCGTTCGATTCGGAAGGACAGCCGTGTACCCTAGAATCTTACTCATTCTATCAGATATATCATGTATAAATGGATACAATTAAGTGCTAGTAAAAGGTAAGTCGTGATAAGTCCAATGCTGTAATGTAATGTAATGCTAAAACTATGTATGTTAACAATACAATTATGCAAGATTATTAGTTTTAATCTGAAATGGTCAACTACACACACATACTGTTGACTGACCTCACATACTATTTAGCTAACATGCATACACAAACAATAACATCCAGCCTATTGCAGCTTTAGTGAAGCAACTGCATTGCAGTGTACAATCAGCAGACTATTTCAACAGCAATCTCTGTTGTGACAAATACACAGATCAGTCTAAATTGTTTTGTCTGGCAGGCGGTATTGTTTTGACAACTGCAATTATGTGATATACACACAAACACACAATAGTTTTCTATAAGTTAAACATAGCCTTTTGCTATAAGCTTTCTATATTCTAACCTTGGGGCTAATAATGGTCAGTCTTGTATCTGTGTTTATTTAATAAGCTTTCCTCAATAATGTAGGTAGAGCTGCAGGACTGAAAAACACCTACAGCTAATATGAAGGGACACCTGGCGCTGGAATGTGCCCAAAAATCTTTGTTTCAGCATTTAGCCCATCAGACTTATTAGCCTATTTGATAGCTGATTGGAGAGATTCTCTACAAGCAGTCTTCTCAAAAAGAGGAAAGGATGAAGCCTAATTCAAAACCAAGACAAAAATATATTCATATTGTGACATATTTCTTTTTATTCAAGATAACCGCATTCATAAAATGGACCACTGGGAAAGAGCCTTTTTAGCCAACAGGAGACATGAAAAACTAGTGATTCTACGAATCAGCAAGTAGGACTTTTAAGGCACAAATGTGACCGACTGTTTGCCTTACTTGTTCTTACCTCTGCTTCTACAAATACACTAGACCCAATATTGAAGTTTGAGGGCTCTGAACTAAATTTAGAGCATCACACACGAAGCGCCGTCACACGTCTTCATTAACGAGCGTCGCTTACGGCAACGATCCCAACGCGTCGTCGGACGGGTTTAACAAACCGCGCTGTTTTCGCTCCCGATCTGCATTCTCATTCTGCGCGCTTCCCCATTATACCCGCCGTTCTCCGCAGAGAGAATGCAAAACAAACAGAGCAGCGCGTTTCTCCTTCATCGGCGCTCAAGTGGACGACGCACAATGAGCGGATCCGCGCCGACGCTCTCCAGCGCCAGAGCGAACGGAGCGGTGACTCACACTTTTAATTAAAAACCCTGCGCGACAAAAGAGACGCGGAGCAATTACAGGGCCGGCGCTAGCCGCTCGATGCAAATGCGCCTTCGACAAAGCGCCTCGCGGACAAAAGGGTCTGGGTCGCGGCGCGGCGCGGCCCTGCTAAGCGCCACACAAACGGGATCCCCTTACGACACCCAGCACGCAGACCGTCTTCATTAGACAAGGAAGGCATTTTTTAAAGAAGAGAATCAGCTGTCTCCATGTCAAAGAACACACAGTACATGTCAACAGGTAAAAGCTGGATGCTTAGTAAAGCGAGGGCCTTGGAGTTGTGTTTGATTCGCATAGTGATTGAAGAGCGTGTGCGTTTGCAGCTGATTTGAAATGCATCGTGGACACCCTTATGCTGAGCGACTTGATGAGATACACGTCTCATACTCCATAAGTAAGTTTGTCTAAATGGTTCACACAGCTTGATTTTTTTCCCCAAGATAAACTGACATATTCTATTACCCTTGTTAAAAATGGACGCAAAAAGAGTAGAAATCAGCAACAGGGGACAAACACGCAAAGGGTCTTCAGCTAATCTTACCATATTATTTTGGAGTATGAACCAACTGTAGAGGAGCAAGAAGGCCAGTGGTAAAGCAGAACAATAAACCAATGACAAGTAAGAATTCAGGTGGTTCCTCTGGCTAAGACAGGGATGATAGTACACCTCTGCCAGCCAATGATTTTGTTCAGAGCTCTTTCTACTAGAGGTCCTCTGTGGTATCAAAACACCAATAAAATACTGCAGTTCATCAGACTGCAGATCGCTGTTCTACATTAATCCATGAATTACCTTTCCTGTTTTTCCTCTGCCTTTTCCTGTTTTTTCCTGTCCGTTTGGGTTCTACATGCTCAGAGTCCTGTCCGTTTGGGTTCTACATGCTCAGAGTCCTGTCCGTTTGGGTTCTACATGCTCAGAGTCCTGTCCGTTTGGGTTCTACATGCTCAGAGTCCTGTCTGTTTGGGTTCTACATGCTCAGAGTCCTGTCCGTTTGGGTTCTACATGCTCAGAGTCTCTGTTGGGTCACATGCTCAGAGTCCTGTCCGTTTGGGTTCTACATGCTCAGAGTCCTGTCCGTTTGGGTTCTACATGCTCAGAGTCCTAAACCTTTGGGTTCTACATGCTCAGAGTCCTGCCCGTTTGGGTTCCACATGCTCAGAGTCCTGTCTGTTTGGGTTCCACATGCTAGGAGTCCTACCGTTTGGGTTCCACATGCTCAGAGCCCAGCCCGTTTCGAGTAGCCTACTACTCGCTCAGGAATTCTGCCTTCTGAGGGTCTACTTGCTCCACCCATCAGTTATACAGTGAGAAACAAAAGAATCAGGCTTGGAATACCTCTGTACTTGCAGCAAAGTGAGAGAGATGTTCGAGAGAGTACGGTAATAGGCCCCAGGTGGCAGAGTTAGACACTGACGCAGAGCCCGCGAATCACAGCACGGATCCGTTCTGGTGTCACAGGAAGACAAGCTCCACTAACAATCACACACAGATCAGATCGGTCAGCCCAGATCGAGCTTCGGCTTCAACCACTGCCCTGAACACAGGGCCCAACATTTGAAACACTCTGGATCTATCCAGGGTTCAAACATGGGCAGCAGTTTTTTTTTAAAGGACAGCAGGCCAGCAGGGCCCTTCCTTTCTCATTTTCTCCATTATTCAGACGGGTAGAAGCAGAGAAATAAAAAAAAGAAGGGTCCACAGCAGCAGGGAACTCACAAAAGGTCTCGGGAATCCGCCACGCTACGGATCCCGCCACACGTCTCGCCCTGGCACCGGCTTTTTCATTATTTCAGCTCCTGCTGGTCCTACCCCAACCTCTGCCCGTTAACCACACACATCGCATGCAGTCTGCGCCTCCCGTCTAATGCGGAAATCACCGGAAAAATCCTGCCAGTCTTTTTTTTTTTTCCGACAGCCAATTATTTTATATGACCTTCTTTTTCTTTAATTATTCATGCCGATTCATACATTATTCAAAATGTAATTTTAACTTATCAGAATACTGAGCAAACTTTCAAACTGTGTGCTTCCAAATTATGTGTAGAATTAGCTGGCGTTACTCTTTCTTAAAAATGAGACACTGTTGTCCATTTTCTAATTGGCCCTGGCAAAGAACAGCAGGTCCCAGCAGGGTAACTGGTCACCCGCTGCCTTGACTTCAGCCTCTGACTCCCGGCACCTCCTGGCACCTCCCAAAGCCTCCGTTACATCCGTGCCCGGGCGCCTCCCCCGCGGCGACCTCGGCCTCCGCTGACATGTTTGCAAGTTGTTCTGTCTCGGCCCGCCTTCCCGTCGCTCCCATCTGTTTCTACGGCGACGGGGGCAGGGGAGCGCTCTGCCGAATATATCTTTCAGCGCGGCGGGCGGGTGGGAATGGAGCGCAGGTATGCCTCTGCTTCCCCTCGGAAAGCTAAGCCGAGACTTATTACCTTCTGACATTCAAATGTGCCGCTTCCTCTTCCTGTTCCCGCTGGCTGCTGGGAGAACGGGCGACCTCAGCGAATCTGTACTCCCACGCACGCATGCACACACACACACACACACACACACACAGACAAATGCACACGCCTAAACACACAAAGACACACACACTCACAAGTACAGACATATACACACACACACACACACACAGACAGAGACAGACACACACACACACAGAGACAGACACACACACACACACACACACACAGACACACACAGACACACAGACACACACACGCGCACAGGACCTGTTCAAACTGGCCAGAGTTAAGTGTAACACCGGTAGCGAGCTGCACTTTGGGAGTCAGGTTAATGACATGTGTAAACACCGTGTTGTTGCCTACAGGGGCGCCACTGCGTGATGTGCCTGTGCGGAGTTGCTAGGGAACTGAATCCGAGGTCATCGACCCTGAAGCGCACCTCCTATCCTCAGCTTACCGAACCCGTGCCTCTGTGAGTTCCCCCACGGCAGGAGAACCTGAGTCACGATTAATCCACCCCGGTTCGCTCCTATCAGTACATTAGACACGGACAGACCAGCAATCCGGGAAAACGGCACACGTGTCCTAACGACAGCCCGTCTTGCTTTCAGATTTGCTCACCGACACCTAAGTGATTCAAGAGAGGGAGAGACACGGGCACCTTGCCTGCTAATCTCCTCTCCAGCACCTTTGTCATGCTAATGTCACAGAATGACTAATCCTCACCTCTCAAACACACACACAGACACAAAAGAAATGAATTTTAAAAAAGGCATCTGAATCAGCCGTGCAGCAGAAACCATTTGCAAAGTGTTCTGATAAAAATGTTGTACAACATTACAAATAAGGGGGCCAATGTTTTGCACTCATTGTAATGCATGTTGTCTAGTTACATGATCAATCACGCTGGGGCCTGTAGTTCTTTGTTCGTTTGTAGTCCAGATAAAGGCAGATTATGTAGTAGATTGTGCGCCTCCAGCCAGCGAGGACTATAGAGGAGGTAGGCTATGTTCCCCCGTAATATATCATACATTTCCAAACAGTGCACTGGCTCTGTGACCTTGTGAAATGACAACATCCACATGTTTCACAGTGTTAATGTAACATGCTGTCAGCAAGGCATCCACCATTTTATAGAGCAGTGTAGACAGACAGATAACCAACCGACTAGCACACACAAATGCTGCGTACACGTACATACGCGTGCACACACACACACACACAAATCACACATACGCGCACACACACACACACACACAAATGTGAAGAAGTGCCACTGATTGGATGATATTGGGAGCCAGCTGTACACCACTCTAATTAAATGACCTGTGGATCATGGCAGCATTAACAGGAATAGAAGGATTACACATTGCATCTGGCACATGTGTGCATTGTGGGTACCTTAGCAATACTTCAGCACACAAAGCACAGCCAAGGCATTTTCAAATACCGATTGATATAGCCTACCAATAGCCTAATTGGTAAACAATCGATATAACAATAATCAAAAAGTTCTTATTAATTATTATTAGTTGTACTATTACTAATACTACTAGGCCTACTACTACTAATAATAATAATATTACAATTTCTCTGCAGATTACATTTTGTTGTCTTCAAAGATAACACAACTGGCGTGACAAAGTCTGAGAATACTCAGGATTGAGCGATACTGTACTAGGTTCGATTTTAGAAGGAAGGAGCTTTATCAATTAGGCTAGCAGCTACTGAGCAATCCAGAAATCCTGCATCAATTAACGAGCAAGAGTAATTAACTGGGCACCACTCACACAAGGCCTAATCAAGCCAAAGAGAGAGCACATCACTACAGGGCCTGCTTTATTTTTAGACATCTTGCTATATCCTTATCACAAAAATACAAAAAAAAAAAGTGTCTGCCATCATTCTCTGACTGAGCACATGAATAGTTCATTAAATAAAATGTTTTCTAGACTCATCCACAGATCGCAGAGCCCTCTGCCCACAGGCGGAGATGCAGAGTGGAAATCATTAGGAATAAATGCATTAGGGTGAAAAATGGAATCAATTTCACCTTTCCCTCGAGGAAGCGTACTGAACGGCACAGAATGTTCAGCAGGAACTGGCTGAAAACACGCAGTAATGACCGACAAGACACTGAACACGCAAGGAAACGCCATGCCAGCAATAAAAAAGGTTCATTTTCCTGACAAGAAAAAAACCTAACTATACCACATACATGCGCCATAAGAAAGCACCAGGACAGGGAGAAGACAGAAGAGAGAGAGAGAAAAAAAACAATTTCAGAGGCACTTGGAAAAAAAAAAAACACAGAAACAGTAAACTTCCGGCCCTATTTAAATGAAATATATTAAAAAGGGGAAAAAACCAATTTGGAAAGAAAAGCCTAATCTATATAATTTATTAAGGTAGTTTGGTTGACTGAGCATGCATGCTCTTTTGCTGAGTGAATGTGCATGCCCCACCAAGTAGCCTAGCCTGCATGTCTTTAGATTGTGCGAGGAGGCTGGAGTGCCCGGAGGACACTCCACACAGACCCGCCCCTACCGGGACTCGAACCGACGCCCCGCGCGAGGAGAGCCGACAGTGCCGTCCACTGCACCATGGTGTCGCCCATTGCATCATTCCACAGTCATGATGGGGGTGCCGCTGCTGTACCCTTGAGCACGGCACCTAATATCAATTAATACAGCTGGATATAGCTGCAGTATAGGTAGGCTATATGCAGCGGTATTAATTGATATTAGGTAAAAAAAAACTCTTAATTGTGAAATGCAATGTTATGTAATTGTATGCAATGTAATGCCACAAAAACCCACACAGTTCATCTCCCATTGGATGACACTCAAAATCCATTCAAAATTTCACAACTGAATGAATGTGAGCTCACACTATGGACATGATGCAAGCAACTCGGTCAAAGCCCGCTCTAATTCTCGTCATCTGCATTGTGCTAAGCGATGTCTTTAAGCCAGACAGCTTGTGGCGGACTCGCAGTGCGTCAGTCTCTGATGAGCACGCCCTAGGCCCGCTGTGGGGTTAATGAGAGCAGACACTGCACGTCTCAGCTCTGCTGGACACCGGACAGACAGCCGGGAAAAGAAAAGAAACGGTATGCAAAAGGGTAAGACTGAAGCGCAAGCACACACACAAGCACGCGCGCAAGCACGCTGAGCACCGAGCACACAGGCGCGCAGGTACAGCTAGGCACACGTGCAGCTGAGTCACGGCGGCCTGCTCCTCTGCTGTCGCTGGCAGTGATGATGTCACAGCAGAGACGCTCAGTACAGCAGGGGCTGACGCGTGGGAAGCATCATTCCATCGGCCGCTAGGCTGCTAGTGCTGTAGTATGAGCCCAGCATGACACATGCACAACGCCACACATCACACAAACACACATGCAGCACGTCATGCACCCCGCCCACACACAAACACACCTCACACGCAAAACACAGCGCCACTGCACGACACACACTGCAGCTGTCAGCCAGAACACAGCACGTAGCGAGACGTAAAAATACAGACACAAAGAGCACTCCAGAGATTTCAACCCAAGCCTAACTATTTCCAGTTATCCTTCTACCACTGTGCTTCAAATGAATCAACCAATATGAACAGACCCCCTGCAAATGGATACATGGGTTACAGTCTCTATCAGCCAAGCACAGGACTGTTATAAAGTACAAGTGAGGCAGTAGAGCAGGGACATTTCACCCCAAAGTTCATAACAGCGCTGCAATTATTGTACCAGCCAACAAAATAAATAAATAGGCCTATATAAATAAAAAACCTAAAGGGCATTCGCAATAACAGTTTAGCCAAAAACAATTATTTGACAAGAAAATAATAGTCTATGCTTGACTTGGCCCTGAGACACAGAGCAAGCAGGCTCCTTGGTTCCAAAACCAAATTTAGCAAGTTTCCCTAAGAGATTAAAAAAGGAGAGAGAAACTGTACAAATTCACTCGGGGAAACCGGGTGCAAGTCCCATTCATCTCCAGAACAACACAGCCTGCTGGAGACACCAGCAGCATGTCTTTATTCCTGTTCCTCCTCTTCCTCAGGACTTCTATTCAGAGGACTGTCTGCTATTCATTTAAGTGTGGGCCAGACAGCCAATTTCCCACCGAGCAACCTGAGAGCTGTCTACACTAAACACTGCTGCGCCACCTCAGTACTGCACTCTGAAATACTTCATTACTGCACATACACAGATCTACAACACACTCCTGTACTCTCATATACCACTCAATACTACTACTTAAATACCTCATTAAAATAGCCTACTTCATACAGGCCTACACCACACTCCTGTGCGTTCATACGCTGGATGACTGCAGGCCTGATTTGAGCATTTGGATGGGCTGTAGTTTATAAATTTAGTTCCACACACACACACTAATCACAGTGATTTGCCTGCAAGGATAAAGTGAGACTCGTAAATCCAGAATCGTAAAACTAGTTCTGCAGCTAGTTACCTGCAAGACGAAGCCTAACCCCAGTCAGACACTTTCTCCAAAACTCCAGAAGGACTGAGTATCTCCTCTACACTACTCTTCCCCCGTAGCGTCGAGAAGGTCATCAGCGATGAGAGGGGGAGACGAGGAGAGGGACAGAGGAGAGGGGGATACGTGGAGCCCGCTGGGGCAGCTCAGGACCAGACAGGGCTGACAGCGCCCGGAAACAAACTCCATTAGTCGCACAATCGAAACTGAAATTGTTAAAAGCTGGAGAAAATCATTTGAGGCTGCAGTCTGCAATTTGTTATTTTTTTTATTGACAAAATAGGCCCTGGGGCCTTCAGTTTTTTCTATCTCCTACTCTTGTCATGTGACCACCCTATACTGAACTCCCCTCCTGCATTCTATACTCAGTGTATTCTCAGGTAGGCTACGCTAACCCCAGACTCCGGGGTCTGTGTGCCCGTCACAAAGACTGAATAATAATACAGGTCTGCTATGCAGACCCAGTTTGTTAACCAAGGCAGAGCAGACATGCAGATGCTTTACTCAGATGTTTTGAATACAGAGGACCCGTTTTTTCTAGCGAATCTGTCAGTTGTACCCTTTTCATGGCTTTTTAATTGGGTTTCGGTGAGAGGTAAGCCAATTTACCTCAACAGCAAGAACTAAAATGTGTGAAATGTCAGAAGCTAAAAACCTGTGCTGTCAATAACCGTGCATGTAAACCGTGCACGTTTGCGTTAAGGTACCCTCCCCCCATGCTGTCTGAGCACTATATGCACCTACAGTTCAGCCCATTGAAATAATGGCACACTGCAGACGGAAAACATTGGTTTTGTCCACATTTCGCACTAACTGACTAAACTGACTTGCTCTGAAGCAGTCAAGGCATAAGTTCAAACTATGCAGATGAATTTGACATGGTTTCAAAGATTTAGGCTAATATTCAGGCTACAAACTGTTCACTTTGTAGAGACACTATGAGTGCGGGCTCAACCCTATAGTCTAGTTCAGGGCTGCCCGAACCTGTTACTGCACATCTACAGTCCTGTACATTTTCACTCCAACCCTAACAAAGCACACCTTATTCTAGAGAGCTAGAGATCTTGTTAAACCGCTAATTAATAGAAACAGGTGTGCCAAATTAGGGTTGAAATGAAAACCTACAGGAGGATGGTAGATCTCCAGGAACAGGGTTGTACAGCCCAGGTCTAGTTTCAGCCACTTTGATTTTGGCTGTATCGCAGTGATCTTCATTCCTGGTCCTAGTGAACCGCAGGGTCTGCAAGTTTTTGTTGTTACTCGGCACTTCATTGATAAATTAAAGCAGTCGTTACACCTTTAACTCATCTTACCTTGACTAAAATAAAACCAGCAGACCCTGCAGGCCACCAGAACCACGAATGAAGATCAGTACTGTCTCATTAGTGAACTATGAACACAAGTCCATCTCTGCAGGCTTTCATCACCAGATCTCCTCTCAAATTTGTCAATTTCTGCGGGCTTTCATCTCCAGATCTCCTCTCAAATCAGCGCCTCTCCTCTCCTCAAATTCCTCACCTCGCTGTCCTTAAGAGTTTTTCCTCAAATCCTGGCAGCATCAAACAGAAAGCAACCACACTGCAAGACTTGAACGTGAGCACAGCACAAGAGGACACTAATAGGACTCAGCATGTACCATGTTAGTATAGGCCAAAGCCCTAGCATAGAAAACGTAGGTAATACAGTATGTTACTTGACGGAGTGTTCTGCAAGATGAGCACAATCAAAGTTTATACCGTCACGTAGATAAATTAGGGGAATTTGAATTGAATTGTGGGAAAAAAGTTGCAGCGAGCACAGTGCGTAGACGAGACTCTGGCAGGGGACGGTGTTTTTATTTCTTCTTGCGTTGCTAGCAGCGGTTGCCACAGCGGCGCTCTCTCGACGCCCGTCTCGTCTTCCGAGTTTCATACCGCCGCTTCCTCCGCCGCGCGTCTCCATGGCAGCGAGGTCAGGTTTTCCCGCATTAAACGCGGCGCCGCTGACGGCAGGAAGCGCAGCTGGGCGAGGGTTAGCCGCCGACCGCGCGCGCAGCCTGCCGCGTCTCCGCTGCCCGCTCAGACCCGCCGATGCCGCTCGAAGAATCGCGCAGGCTCACACCAGGCCGCAAGCAGGCGGGCATTCATCTCCCTTTCAATAACCCAAGAGAATGGCGCATAAACTGCAGTACGCGTTTCGACTTCTGAATCTTACCTGTGCCTTCTGAAACGCAAACGGTGCGTACACAAGCGGTTGAACTGTTCGACACTGCCGCCGCACATATTCACCCTAGACTTCATCTTACTATTTAAATCATTAAGAATTAATAATAGGCTGCATTACATGAAATGTCACTCTAAAAAACCAAATCAACCCCATGCTAATGGTAACTGCAGGGTAGGTGACAATGGATGAGATGGTTTTCACACTGGCACAGCAATTTGCAACTCAACAATGTTTTTATGCATTTATTTCCTTAGAAATTACCAACAATCCGCATCTGATACTGTAAGGCCCAATTTTAAATAAATCTGTGTGCTTAAAAAAAAAAAGCAATTTCGCAGTGAAACGGGGATAATGCAGTAACAGTCTCAGCTGCTTATGTCCAAACGAAAAAAAAGAGAGATGAGAAACACCCTTTATCCAAAATGGCTTAAAGGGGCAGTTGACTTTCTGTATTTTTCAGCTTTAATGTATGTTTTTGAATGGCCCAGACAGTGTTTGTGTACAATGCAGGACACTTCAGATATTTATAGAAGTTTCTTACAACCAGCCAGCTTTACAACAGCTGGTAAATGGGCCAATTGAAAACATAAACAAAAACTGAAACTATATTTAAAAAACTCCAGAAGGCGAACTATCCTTTCAAAGCTCTGTATAGTGCCAGATATGAAAGCTAAAGCAAAAACAAAGCGAGGTAATTAACATCTTATCTTCTGCAAACGAGCGTTTAGGAGTTTTTAAATGGTGATGGATTGAAGGAGAAGTAATAAACAGGATGCATGGCATTTAGCTTCTAATAAGAAACTTAAATGATGTTATAACTAACAATTCATTACCCACCATAAGTGTCACCTCACATGGTGAAATAAACTTATTATAAACTTGAATTAATTTACTCCAAAACATTCAGCACAAATTCATTCAGCCTCATTTTGCTCACATCGCAAACGTCAGGTTTATTCACTTTCTAATCATGCCCAGCCCTATTGACAAAGACAGTCAGGCAGCGTCGGCTGCAGTCCGGACGTACACAACCTGTGACAGGCAACCGAGCTTCAAGGAAAGGTAAATGTTTGCAAATGATCTTAATATCCTAGAAGGCAGCACGCTGCTCACAGGAAGATCCCTGAATGCCAGCACACTCAGTGCGCGTGTTCTGCTGGCCAGCTCTGCTGAGCTCCCCGCAGGCCCGCTCTGAGGCCTGCTCACGGCGTTGACGAGGACGCCCGGGGGAACCCCAGTCAGACCGTTCTCCTCACAGGCGCGCAGGAGTAGCCCAACGCGTCACCGCCAGCGCGAGCCAAAAAGTCTGAATGAGAGAGTTGGCCTAACAGCTCACAGAGCTTCGCCGGGCGGGAGCTAAAACGGCCCGCGGGGCGGCCCGTGACCCTCTTATTCCAGGGATCCGCCGCGCCACCGAAGCTGGCAGAAGAGGGGCGCCTCTGACACAGCGTCCCAGCCGCGTTTCGGCCCCTCTCATCCCGCCGAGAAGTGCAGCGGCGAAACGCAAACGCCGACCCTCGCCGGCGCGGTCCCGCGGGCGAGAAGGGCGGCGCACCGTGACGAATTCCACCTGTTTAAAATGCGCGGTGTGAAATTTACTCTCAGGAAAATAAATTTGACGTTGCCGGCCGGCCGGCCTTTCTCCGTGCCGCTGCAGAACCGTGGTATGCCGCTGACTTAATGTCCAGCCCGCGTGTGGAATGGGCTTTTTAATAAGAGACCAGCATGTTTGCTTGCTGCGTGTAATCTGAATGGAATGAGAAGGTCTCTGAGACACGGCCCTGCTGCGCTGTTGAAGGGGACCGCATCCTGACTCATCGCAGGACAAACACCCAGGACAAAAAAAACATAATCAGCCTGGCTCAGCCCTCACCCCGACAGCCTCCCTTAACGCTCTGCTAGTCGGGCGAAACCTAACGAGAGGATTTCGGATAGGGAAAGACTGCGGTTCTCTGTTCGTCTGTCTGAAGCATGAGGGTCTGTACTTTACAACAGGCTGCGCTGCCTCGCAGCGTGGAGGCCCTGTCAGACACCAGCCCGCCCCCCTCAGACACCAGCCCGCCCCTCTGCCTGATGCTCTGACTGCGGAGAACATCCCAGCTTCCAACTCACCGTCTCCCTTCACCTATTGCCACATCTTGGCTATTTTTAGAGATGTCTTATGCAATCCTGGCAGAGACCAGAGTAGTCTACGTCAGAAAGGGAAAACAAATAGGCTAGCCTGAGAGAGAGAGAGGGATGAGAGAGAGGGAGAGGGGGAGAGAGAGAGAGAGAGAGAGAGAGAGAGAGAGAGACCAACTGCCCAGGGCTTTAGGGGCAGATAATTAATCTTCAGGGCTTTCTTTCAGCCAGGGGCTACACCCATTCATGGCGATAACTCGGCACATTAAATGCAGCCGGGGCATTTCTGAGCCTTTACTGAACTGCAAATTTGCAACGGACTGAATTATTACATTTAACGGCATTAATCGTTTCCCCTCCGAGTCCTGACAAATGATGTACACTTTATAAAGGAAGCTTATTCATTCAACAGAACAGAAACCAGACAACTAATAATAATGAATTTCCTAAAACAATTTTCACAACAGATCTTTTATAAGAAACTGTTTGGACTGAGGAAGTTACAGTCATAGTGACTTAGACTGACCTTTCCATCATACAGTTTCCCCTTTAGACTTTTCTAACACTGAGATCCAAAAGCCTATGGTTACCTGAGCACCGACAGCCGCCAGGTGACCCACTCTCTCCCGAGGAGCCTGACAGTATGCTAATATACGCGGCCAGAAGGGGGGCAGCTGTATGGTAATCAGGTCGAAGCCTGACATTGATTTTGCAGTTGACCATGAAAACACATCAGACAGAGCGAAGCTTAGGCTGCGAAGCTTGCCCTGTGTGACAATGCACCGCAGAGAGACCGTTTCCAGCTGTGTGAAGCAGAATGGCAAGACTGGGGCGCAATATGTGTGAGAAGGATGAGAATGGAGTGGTGAAAACGCAGGCCAGACATCTAAGAATCCCAGCAGATTTATAAAGCCCAATTAGTGGGTCAATTTGAAAAGAAAACTGATAGCCTAATTGAAAAATAAAACCTAATGACATGTGTCAGAAAGCATTAGTAAGCTAACATGTTGAAAGTAGACTGGTCTTTCTAGCCTACAAAATAAACATTAAACACTAAGTCAACAGAGACCATATCTTCTACCTGTCCCCTTCAGTAAAATGGCTTGGCAGTTTCACCTGCAATAAGTGGACTTGAGTTTCAGTATGACTTGGACACTCTAAATCTCCATCAGGATTTAATGGAATTCAATCACACTCTACTACTATCACCGAGATAGAATTCCATAAACTATCGCTTCTGACACAACTGCTCAGTGTATCCGACAGTACACATTAAACTGAAAGCAGACATTGGAAGTGAAGGCAATTGCCTTGTTGCCCTAAAGTATTGAATGAAAATGTGCCATGTAGGTTAAAGCGAAAGGACTCTTATACTTTGAAACCATTTTGTTTTTAAGTAGCCTATTTAACTAAAAATATCCATACATTCTGATATTTGAGCACTACAGGACCATTCAGGATCATTCAGTATACCAGAGCAATACAGATATGGTAATGGTCTCTGTATTAGCCTACCTAGAGCCATTCCCAGCCATCGCTCAAGAGAGAGACAGAATGGGTGAACACGACAGCATTAGTGTCCTGAATGACTGAGGCCAGAAAACGTGAGGGCAAGACGAGCTAAATAAAGCTCACCTCTTCCCGACTAAGCCCTCCACAGTCAAATGCCTCTCAAGGACTAGTCAAATGAGGCAGAAGATCTTATTCCTTCCTGGTCAAGGACTGCCTGGCACTTATGGCTTAGTAGTCTGACCTCACTCTGACCGAAACGCAGCATGCATGATTCACGAGCGTCACCGCCAGCGTCGGCTTCAGGTGCGCCGCTGTCCACCTGGCGTCCCACCGCGGCCGCAACCTTCTCGCAACGGCGCCGCAACGCCGCGGAAGCACTAGCACGTCGCTGCGACGCTGCAGCAAACCAAACTTAGGCTGCGGCGTCGGCTGGGACACGAGCCTCTTTCAGTGGTTGACTCGTAGCTTCCACCGTTCCACAAACTTTTCAGGCGAGCCGTGACTGTGAATTAAAGAGACGCTCTCCTGTCTGAGGGTGTGGGGTTGAGAGCTCCCACTTCAAGTGCATAGTAAATAGCTGTGATACAATCTGCAGTTTTGAAGCTGCTGAACGTGTGCCAGACGAAGCACCAACAATGAGCAGTACTTAAGGGATTACACTACTATGCACACAAGCTGAGACCCATTCAATACCATCCCAGTCTGAGAGTCGACTATGGCCGAGATTCAATCAACACCTTAAGTCACATAAGAACAAACAAGTAAATACAGGTATTACACTTTTTCTTAAACTCAATTTGGTTTGAGTTTGTTTTAGTCATTGCCGAACTTGCAAAATGTGTTAGTGAAGAAAAACAAAATCCTTGGTTTTCGAATTATTGGTCTAAGATAAGGACACATTCTCGTTGAATTTACACACTAACGTTTCTTTATTGTCTTCACCCTTTAAGCACAGGCTGGCACATGGGCCATGAATAATGCGTGGAAATCGCCGAGATGCACTCTGTCGGGGTGAATGATGGGAAACGGAAAAGCCGCTCGGACGACCTCGCAGACGTCCTTCGCGCGTGTGGCCCGAACGCTTCCCAAAATGGAAGGGCCCTCCTAGGCGATCCAGCTGCAGTCCAGGTGCTGAGCTGCCCCTCACGCCGCAACGCCACTTCCGCACAGAAAGCGAAACGCTAATGATGCATGCCACTGCCTCTTTGCTCATTTCTGGGAATGAGAGGCATCACTTTATCTGAAAGACAACCGCAGCAGTAGACCAAAGTGATTTAGAACGGCGCTGCACAGTGAGGGGGAAAAAAAAACTCAGCCCTGCAGGAAGCAGACGCCAATGTGTCCTAATTGATGAGGTCATCACAGATAAAGATGGCTCTGTGCTTTTTCAGCCTCCAGCATTTTTAGTGCATTCTTAGCCTCCTCCTCTCTCCATAAATTCCATGCTCGCAGGATACCCAAAGGGCCTGCGCAGTGCTCTGGAGATCAGCCGTGTGTGGGTGACTCTGTGCCGAGCTCTGTCTTAAGTAAACACGCGGAAAGCGCTTTTCGCCGAATTACCCTTCCAGTTTGTGGCCCGGCTTCATTAATCAATGAATCACTGCGGGTCACCGAGTGCCTGAGGTGACGCAACCCACAAACTCTCTGGAGTATGTTGCCATGTAAACAGAAGGGGCTCAACCAATCATCTTTCTCTGGCTGTAAAAAGGTGACTAAGATCAATGGGGTTCAGGATTTCTCAAAAGAGCTTTTGGCTCATTTCACAAAATACAAGAAAAATGGACTTTGATTTTTTCAGGAATATTTTGGAGTATATTTTTGGTGCTGGACCTTGAGTATGGACTACAGTTGCTCAAGCTTGTTCCATCTGAATTGTCATTTGACAAATTTACTCCTTTAACCTAAACCATTGTTGTTAGGTCCTATAATATGAATTTCTAGACAGCAGGCCTCCGTAATCTTGGCAGAGTAATGAAAGAATAAGTGCACGGTTCTTCATCTGTGCTGGTTAGGCTTTCAAATCCATTTGAGACTGCCCCTGTCAGTTATAAATGTGCCAGACAAGTAAATGACCTGGAAAGAATTTGCCAGGACCACAAATGGACCATACTGGATGATTAGAGTTCACTTTGCAGGTTTAGCTTACCCAGCTGACAGTCGTGATTTGACTACTGATCAGCCTACTGTGAGGCGAAAGGCATCAATACATTACATTTATTTGGCAAACGCTTTTATCCAAAGCGATGTACAATAAGTGCATACTGAAGGTCATTGGAACAACTACAAAACACAGGTCTGTAAGGTACAATACTCATTATGTAACAGTTATCCATAGCCATGAACACATTATGTCCAGTTCACACAGCAAGTGCAGGCTAGGTCAGAAAGTTATGGTAAGTGAAACTTAGAGGCATGACTACAAGCTACAACATCAAGATAATGATATGAGTGCATTATAAGTGCTGGATGGAGATACAAGTGTAACATGAAAGCGCAACAGGAACAGGTGTGAAATAGGTGTGAAAGCTAAATTTATTAACATATGGCTGCTGCAGTCCGCTTGTGCCTCCTTTCAGGAAGGCAGGAATAGATGGCTTCTGGCGTGTAACTTCTCTAGTCATCACCTGACGGGAAACCTTTGGCTGTCACCTTGACAAATGTTTAATTCCTTAAATGGAGCGATAACATCCAACATTTTTAGCCCATCACGTTTGTGGCTAAAATTGGTAACCCACTGTTGCTTACTGCGCCGACAACTCCACAGACTTTGCTTCTGCTGTTTTTCCAAGTTACTGGAATTTTACGCAGAGACACACACACAGGAGAGAGGAACGAGCCAAGCAAGTCCCTTGTGTTTAAGCACAGGTGCAAAAGTGAGACGCTAGTGATTGACGCATATTCCCCAGAGTCATCTTCCGCCAGAGCCAACAGCAAAGTGTGTTCAAACCGCAGCCAAAATGCAGAGATGGCTGCGGTACTCCTGCTGTACCGGAATGACACTGTCAAGGAAACAGAGGGCCAGTCTGGTGGAAGATGGTTACAGGTTAGGGGGATATCGCCTGGCATTGCAGAGGGAGATCTGAAAAGATAGATATCTCCACCCAGACGAGGGCTGACTCACGACCGAATCTTCAGCACACGACAGGTTTCCTTCCATCATGAGCATCTGCCACAGTCACCGGAATCAGATCTTATTATGAGCTAAAGTGCTGACATTCTACGCCGCTAAAACACTCAACATTTTCTATGCCTGCTGCCAAAGCTTAACATCTGTAATATCGGGATAATAGCTAGCATATGATAACAGATATCCAGATAAGGCATAATCTAAAGCTCTCTGTGTACTCTGAGCTGTAAGGGGGCAGCCATTATGGCTCCTCGAATGTTGATGGTACGTATGAATGCGCCCTCTGCATTTTATCAGCTCAGATATAGCTTTGTCAAGTGTCTTTATGGCAGCGAGCCACACAACATTTCATCCGCTATCCCGCCACGTCACTGCCAGCGCTGTAAACTCTGAAATTGCCCAGTTCTGAATTTGTCTGGGGCTTTCCCTTTCAGGCTATTTGCGGGTATAGACGCAGTTCATCCAAGTCCTGTCGACAGCCTCTTTCTAAAACCGGCGCGGGGTCAGATTACAGCACCATGCAAGGCCCATCCCTCTTCCATCACGACTTGGAGAAGGAATAAAAAAGGGCTTAAATATATCCTGGGCCCGGTGCTGGCAATGCAGACGAGCCTGAGGCTCGCAGCCCACAGTGGGCTGAGCATGTTCTGTCTGCAGGAAGCTCTCCCAGAGGCAGCTGCTCTGGGCCAGGACAGGGAATGACTCAGCCGCACGTAGGCTAATCCTTTCCAGACCCCCTCCATGCAAACTCAGCATCAGACCGACTTCAACGGTATGAACGGGAGAAAACAAGGACAGAGTCTGCACCTTAGAGGGGGAGATCAGGCTATTTTTAAAGCAGTCAGAGACGATCCCTTAGTAAATTATTTTTGACTTGATTTGGATTCGAGAGGGAGCTCCCTTAAAGAAGCTTTTGGATGTTCTGCCAAGTTAGCTACAGGTTCAACCTAGAGGGAAGGAGAGGGGAGTCCAAACCTTTTTAAAAAATTGCTTGGCGATAGTCATCAGCTCGATAAAGGGTTCAAATGCACCTTCAACAATCAGCTGAAAAAAAAAACCCAGGACTTTGTGAACATATTTTTCAACCCCAAGTAATGCCAAGTACACTCTACAATCCATGGATGTGTTCTGCATAATGGTCAGGAGCCACAATTTCAAGCAGATGTCTATGCACACTTGTATGTGCTCTAGGTGTTGTTTCCTGCTGTTTTTAAAGCTTTGTTCTAGAATGAGTGAGTCACTTATGTCACTTCCTGTCTATAATACATAGAAGGAGAAGAATCTAAGAGGGTGTGTGAAAGATTTTAGTTGGTACAGTGAGTGGAAATGCAAGGAATGTATTTATAGCTTACAAAATTTTTTCCAAAACAATGCAACCTCTTTGTGTCACTGTGAGACTACAAGTCCACTGGGTTTATTCAAATAAGGCGCTGGTTAAAAGCATTCCGCAAAAAAACCTTATCTTAATACCAAGGACATGCGATTTGCAAATACAAGTAAATCAATTCTCGGTTGGCCCAATTAGGCACAGCAAACAACGGGTTATTAGCCCCGTTTGAACCACCATCGTTATGAAGATGAGCTGAATAAACACAGCAACCAATAAGGATTCTTTCCGTATAGGAGAAAATCAGACAGAGAACCAGACGGAGGATTCAGCCTTGGTCTCTATTGTCTGGAAAACCAGGGAAAACCTGAGTCATCAATAATACAAGGCCTAGTTTTCCGGTGCAATGCATTTCTTTGAAGAAGCAACCTTATTTTTTAAGGTGCTTTGCATTCACCATCTATCCTTCAACATTAAACACACATCAATGTACAGATTTTATTGACACTAAAGCTTTAATAGGGATAAGCTGACTTATTGCACCTTAAGGGAAAATAAGTCTAACTGGAACTGATCCAAGTTTGATCAAATGACTATCACATTTATCAGCCAGATACAAAAGGCACTGATAGGATGCTGCAAAAAGGTTAATGTGTATCCCCATCATGTACAGCAGGCAATATAAACCTTTTGAGACTAAACATTCCTTTAAGGAATAGAGCTAGGCCTACATTTAGTAATCTACCATAATATTCATTCAATACACTACACTTAAAATAAATTAGGTGAACAAATGATGTCACGTTCTAAAGTCATGAACCTACATAATACTGCTATTCAACAACATAAGATATAAAAAAATACATATAAGGTCTTGTAGTAACATGCATTTTCTAAAAAAAAAGCAATTATTTTTGTCGATTGAGGTCTGATGTTTTAGTTTCATTTAATTGCATCAGTCGCACTCACCACAAAAAAAGAAAGCTCAGCAGTCGCAAATCATGCTGAAGCTAATATGAGTCCGGAATATTTTAAGAACACAAAAACACAATGATAGTTTCACTTTTCTTAACCATCAAGGAACCTACAGAAGGCTAACACATTCCTTTAAGCTGTACGATTTTCATATTGCTGGTAGTGTTCTGTTTGCATATTTGCAGTTCAGCTTTTTAAAGTAGGTCTGATTTTAAAAGTCAGGATAAAACACTGTGACAGTTTTATTCTGCTAACATTATTTCAAGGTTAATTAACCCTTTATACATTTCTTGGAGTGTTTCTTAAACTAGCATAGCAGGTCTGCTTCAACATTTCCATTTTCTTTCAATATACAAAACACTGGGGGCAAACATGTTTTTTTTAGGATGGTTGGTTTAACCTGGTTAAGGAAAGAACAATCTTTTGGTTTTATGTGATTTAGGCTACATCTCCCATAGTCTCCAGATTATTTAGCCTATTTTGAGCCAGTTTCACAGGCAGATTAAATTTAGCCCTGGACTAAATTGAGTTCTGTATGGATCTCCATTCAAAATTGAATTTAGGCTGGGACTACACTTAATCTGTGTCTGTTAAAGTGTCCCCATATGTGTTAACTCTGAACCTGAGAATTTCAGTACAGTGACTGACAGGACGGTACCTGTTTTTCAGGTTCCCCACAGGGTAACCTAGATTCTGCATAGCACTGTAAACCTTAAGATTGCTCGCCTTTTGAAATATACAGGTACACTACCGTCTCCTTTACATTTTTTTTTGCACTTATGGTCTATTTAGAATGGTATAGATTAGAGGGTGCTCTGACAAACAAGATAAATATTAATAAAAATTACTACCATTCATTCAAGACAAAATAGAATCATGTATCCGAAACTACACAACATCTTTCCATTCAGAAGAAGCTCTTATCCACAGCGACTTACACAGATTACATTTTACATGCTATGTAAATGGGCTACAGCCTATTTACATAGCTGAACATATTACTGAAGCAATTCAGGTTAAGCACCTTGCTCAAGGGTACAAGAGCAGCACCCCGTTGGCAATCGGACCCTACTACACTGCCTCACCAACTGTTTCACAGTTGCATAAGCACTATTCTTTTATGTGGTCTCTGCACATTAGGTAGGGTGCCACAACTTTAGATGAATGATAATAATTTAGGCTATTACTAATAATAATTCTGTATATTTCTGCATTATGCCTGGAACACATAATGACCACAGACAGTATGTTTTTTAAATCTTTGAATCAAGACAGGCAGGTAGAATGGTAAGGGTACTGAAAGCATTGAATTTAATCGAAAATGCAGAGGCCTACAGATGTTGGTGTTGTGTGATTTAGCAGAATTATATATTCCAACACCTGGGAGTTACAATGTTATTATGTCTATTCAAACTGATTTATTTGACAAAATTCAATGTAACAATGACTTTTCATAATTAAATTATTGCCAGCCCAGCACCTGGATGTTTGACATTATGTGCAGGGTTGTTATCTACAGGCCTATTTAAAAGTATTCATTTTAGTGATTTTGGGTTCTGTAATTCTACCATAGAAATATTTACTTTTGAAAAGTCACAGACCTACAGAGGCCTCACACAGGCCAACTGCATATCAGCCAGCTGCATATCATAGAACTGAAAGACCACCACAGAAAAGAATTGCACATAAAGTGTAAAGAATATAAATTCTAAAAATCCAAATGGATACTATACTAATCTGAGGTTTCAGCTGAAATGGCTTGTTCACAGATGTGTTTGTCCATTTACTGAACCAATTTCATCGAGTGCAGCAAGCTTCACACCTGAAACTGCTTGTGAAACAGCTTTCAAATACTTCAACCAATTGTAAACCAGATCCCTGGTGTAAGCATTGCATAATAGGATTGAAATCAGACTACTTGTGTCGGAGGCAGACAGCAGGCCTTAATCTTTGACTGACTCAAATGTCTGGTGTTGAGCTATAGGTGTTTAATCCTGTGTAGAAACCTTCATGTCCCGATCCAACCCCACCCACCCCCAACACACACATGCGCACACACACACACAAGCATGCATGCATGCACACACACACACGCACAGGTCTCTTTGGCCTCACTTTTTGTGGTTCAATGGCTGGAACCGCAAAACAGATGCATAAGTTAAGTAACTTAAGTTAAGTGGTAGTGTCTTGACAATGTTTATCACTACAAATATTCTTTCCAAGGGCAGGTGGGGAAGCTGAATGATTTTTCCCAAATATTACATCTAGAGAGGAAGATACCTGGGCCTGTGCAGGCAGAACAAGCCAAGGGTAATAGTGTCAGGGCAAATTTGAAGATGGTGAAGGAAGCCTGCAGCTTTCTTCCTTAAAAGTTATAAAAGCAAATCTCAGTCACACTGATATTAGAAAATAATCAAGTATCATATTTAAGAAAGGACTGTAATATGCATCGAAAAGCCATTATGAGGACTATGACAGCTATGGTGTTCATACTAGCAAAGAACACAACGCCGGCATTGGTATGGGTCAGTAGAGTACAGCTTAATTTTGGCACACAAAAAACTTTAACCACGATGACAATAACTGTACCACTTTGCACACTGTGATACACACAAGACCTGCATATGAAACGCAGCTGACTAACTCCAGAACAAATCCCGGAGAAAGTGGAGCAATATCACATTGATTGATCATGTTCCTTTGAATCGCCCACATCCATTGACCGATTTGCAAACAAAAAGGTTGGATATTCTAAATTGCACAATGCCATTGCATGCACAGATTTTAAACACTGGTAAGTTAGCAAACGTTAACAACCGTAAAGGCCAACAATGACAAGGCAAGAGCAGCCAACAATTCATTTCTTGAATCAGGTGCACCTGACAGCAGACATGAAGTTCACACTGGCAGACAAAAGCAAGCTAAAGCTAGCTAGCCAATATTATCCAGCAAGAGCATGAAGCGATTTGACTCACCGAGTGATTAACTCCCCACATAAGGACACTGAGCAGAGGGTCGCTGGCACGAAATAGCTTCACTTTCTGAGCCACGAAGTGTTTCTTCTTCGTCTTCGTTTTACTTGCAATGGACTGCGCGATGCTGCCAGGAGTAGCCATGTTTAGTCTAATATTTTTAGCTTGCTGGCTAAGTGAATTTGAATGAACGGGTAACTGACAGTTCGTCTTGCTGTAAAAAAGAGCTGTTAGCCTACGCTAGTTTGCTAACGTTAGCTGGCTATCATGCGCCTCTCTATCAAACTGCAGTTAACACGGTTAGCCACCGCAAGCTAGATATACAACGATGTTTATGGGCTAGCTAACTGGTGCTAGCGATATCTCGCTAATCGAAAAAGAAACGTTGCTGGACTACTGCTACCCAACAAGCTGACTAAATTGGCTAGCTAAAGGCTATCCTTGCTCGTTCTATATCATTAGCAAGCTAGCTAGCTATACGCGTATTCTTCTCCACATCCTGCCAGGATCGAGGCTACTTTAGCTAGCTAGCCTGCTGTTTTTCAAACACTCATAGCTAGCGAGCGATAGCCCAAAACCCCGTTTTAGCTTGTCAATGACGGAACCCTAGCTAGCTTAGCTAGCCAGCCACTACCACCTCTTCTTCAATCACCACAATCACCCCTTTCCTTCAAACCCGAGATCAAGCTGCATCTACAAATATACATGCACTGGTACAGCAAAGGCCATCTTCAAGACGAAAAGTCGTCAAAAAACGTAACGTTTCTAAAAAGATCTGATTTCATATAACTGGCTGATCAATTTAAAAAGCAAGGTATAAAATACCCCGCATTTCTGGCTGCCTGAGCGCCCCAATGGAGAGCCTACCAACGCCGTCCACTACTATTTTGCACACTTCTGCTGTCCCCCGAAAGATGACAACTTTGACAAATATGCATTTGCTCCAAAATAGAAAATATTCGTCCTGCAGAGATGCGAAACGTTGATTCCGATCGTTTTAAAATCTGCAGCTCTACTCCAAGGCTTCCGGCCGGGTGCCACTCTGCTGACTGACAGTTAGAGAAAGGTGGAGGCCAGTTACTCCGACATGCTGACGAAATGATTCTCAGGTTCTTGTTACATCTGTAGTACAGCCTTTAGTCGGTAGGGTAAATATGCACCAATCTAAAAATAAAAATGCACAATCGTAACGTAAACGGACATTTCACCTAACTTATCTCTCGTTGCATATTTTACTCTAAAAAGGTACCATTACGACCACTGAATTCGCAGTCAGTGTAAAAGTCATTCCTGTAAAAATAAAATAGACCAACGTTGACAATGTAGCGAGAAAGTTATACGGTAGATGTAGACCTTCTGAATTTGATGTTAAACTCGCGCTGAAGCAGTTTGTAAAGGATTTTGCCTTCGATTTGCCTTCAGAGACATCTATTGTGTCACAATGCGCAGATCTCCAGAAATCACTTGTATGCTTGGAAAGTAACGTAATTTCCTATATTGGTCTAAACCATTGAAATACTGAACTAAGTTGTAGGCAAACCAGTTCTTAAAACAAACAACAACAACAACAACAACAATAATAATAATAATAATACATGCGTTGTAAAAATCACAAAACTTGATGACAAATGATGACAACATTAGACTAATTGCATGTATTTGTCTAACAATAACAACAGGTTGCCATTCGGTGCCTTGGCCTATTTGTAATAGTGGCGAATTTTAACAATAGCACAACCACATATCGTCACTGTCTAATAATGCAGAAGTGGAAAAGTTGTTTTATCGGTCAGAAATACTTCATCTGACAGATTGAGACGGGCGAAAGTTTGACTGCTTAAACGTCACAGCGATCCAAAATTGATGAGGAAAGCGCATACTGTTAAACAAGCTGGCGGTAAGTAAAACCAAGATAATGTTTCCTATGACAAAAGTGGTACTGAACGTGGGTGTTCAGTGATGAAATTCCTTAATCAACCAATCAGATTTGCGGTTCTCCCACACCATTTCGATACAGCACCACAGAGATGACTGCAGAATACTGTACAGGGACAACATATCTAAGCAAGGACAAAACAAACGGGCAATTGATATAAAAACCTTAGTTTATACCGACATGGCACAGAGAATCATTGTCTAACGTTTATCTGCCCATTGGAAAGACCGCGTCTTGAGACAAGAGAATTAACTCCTAACCCATATGGTGGGGTGGTGACAATTTTAAAGCAGCCCTTAAAATAGGCGCAACTGACGGGAATATTGCCATGTCTGCCGCGTTCATTTCTTGCAGTGCACCCGTAGACTGCAGCCAGAGCTCACGCCCCATTTCTGTCGGAACTGCTCGCGCCAGCATGCCGCGTGTCTTGTAGTCGTAAATCCACTGCTGGCAAAGTAGTGGTATCAAAGCAGTGCAGGTTTAAGAAACACAACAGAGGCCGAATTTATCTGTTGAGTCCGTAAGTATTTGGACAGAGACGCATTTTTTGTTGTTGTTTTGGCTCTTTACTCTAGCTCATTAGATCGGAAAAGAAACGATGCATATGAGGTTAAAGTGTAGACTGTCAGCTTTAATTTGAGGGTAGCCTATATTTGCATCCATATCAAGTGATACCTGCAGTAATTACGGCTCTTTTATGCATAGTTCACTGACAGCTGACAGTCGTATATTCATTGTTTCATTTCAAACCCAATTTGCAGGAGTACAAAGTGTAAACAACAAAAATTGTAGATGGAGTCCAGCATAAGTACGAAAGAGACTGAGCAGATGCTGAGGGAACTGGAGTTCATGCTGAGCTTGCCTGACTGTTAGATCATGGAGTGATCCTGACACATGCATTAAAACAGGCCTTTGTGACAAGATCAGGATTGTTGGATCACTACACAAGGTCAAGAGGAGAGAGTGATGTGATTCAATGAAAAAGGAGATATGAATCATGTCCTAATCGCTAAATAGTACCCCAATTTGTGTGGTATCAACAGTGTAAAAACATAGTCAAGTACTTATTTTGGTACTGCAGCATGGTTCACAGTCATGGGTTTCTTCTTCAGACAGGTTCTTGGGTTTTGGCCATTGTCTTGTGAAAAAGACATGTCAGGCTTTCTGATCAATCCATTACTTATTTAACATGTGTTACTATTGTAGTGGCTGGGGCACGCAGTACTTTTGTTTAGGTGTGCAATACAAGTATCACACAAAGTGTTGCATGATCATTCTCTCTGGTAGAATTTTCCCTGTATTACACTAACTTAATCTATTTTAGGCACAGAGCTGAAGCTGAAGTAATTAAGGGTGGATTGGCCTGACCAAACCTAAAACCCATTTAGGTCACAGCAATCTTTCTTTATATCTGTTCCGACAGCCAAATAAATGATTTTGTGAATGGTTCTCTCTACAATGTCCCTGCACCAAAGCCCTTGAATGTGATTCTGGAGGACACGAACACAACTGGTTGTTTTGTATTATGTAAAAAAAAAAAAAAAAGGAAAAAAAAGAGCCTGGAAGCAAAAGAATCCATAAAATTGTTGTTGATGGAATTTTCTTCAGTGCTAAACTAGATTCAGTTCAGTTAACATTCAGTAACAGATGATGGGTGCGTTAGAAGTTTTCTTGTATAAGGGAAATAAGGTATTTATTTCACATGTATGTATACCTTTGAAAATGCAGGAAATGAGCAGTAACATTTTTTGCTGTTACCATTTTGTCTCTGCATTTACCGCTAAAGTAAACCTGACATTTGTGTCCCTCCTTAAAGGAGAATTAATCTAAATACCATTCATATGCATGCACCTTGGGTCAATCATAACATTGTAAATACTATTCACTATTCTTCAGTTATTTAACCACTATGACACATTACTGCCCCCAAGTGGCAGATTTTGTATTGTACATCCTTGGGATAATTATGCTGACAGGGCTGTAAAATTCATTTTCTCATTGAAAACCAGAGGGCTCAGATTATAAAATCAATGACAGTTTAGAAAGGTTTTACTTTCCCTGTAACTGGAGAGAGAGGCCTCATTGAAAGATACTCAAGAAACTTCCAGAAGCATGATCAGTGTTCCGATGCTATCGCACAGACTACCGACTGCTAACAGACAAATGAGATGTATGCAAAGTAAGGTGGGACATGATTCTGAACAGTGCGATCTGAAAAATACAGATTTAACCTCAGTAAAATCAGTACATATTCCAATCCATTATATAGCTAATTATAAATTAGATAGTGTAATATTATATTATATAGTATATTATAATCCATTAAAGGCATTTAATCAGGACCCACTGTTGTCCCAAGATCATCTCTGACTCTTTGTGATGACAGCTGACATTCTGCATGCAAACTTGGTTGGGGTGTTACCTATTTGCAAATGTTTATCCTCTACGTATGGACTGTACAGTTCATGCAAAACCAAGGGTGAGTATTTCCATGTCCTGTTAAATATGCATATTGTAACTGATGCAGATGGGTATTTGGATACACAGTCTTTATGTGAAACGCTCCAATACTGAATGACAGGTAAAGGAAAATGTCCACATAATAGCTTCACCATATCTGGGGCATAATGTATGGTTTTGTAAAGTGAATTAATAAGAAAACAGAACATGCATTAACCCCCACAAAAAGTGTCATCTCATGGTACAGTTCACTTACTACATGCTTCAGGGATAAATTAAACAATCTTTTTCCTTTGATCTGAACCTCAGTCTGTCAATTGAATTCACAGGATTTAATATCACCAACAATGCACATTCTTTCCCACATTTAAGCGATTTCTATGCTTTTTAATAACAATGTTGCAATGAGATGTCTGGAATCAACAAATCACGTGATCTTTCAAGGATTTTGCAGTCCATCTCTGTTGAGCCTTGCCACAGTCCACGACTCATGATGCCTCTGCCATGAAGCCACCCAGTAACATCTATGTCCCCAATCCTGGTCTTTTTCCAGCTGAGGAGAGCCTGATCGCTCAATTACTGCATTCAGGTTATAAGTTATGCAACTACTCTCTGTTTCAGAGGTCTGGGAACCCTTCACACAAGACTGTCATATATACTACATGTAACTAATACTTTCAAGATACTGGTTTCCCATTTATTTTTGAATTGCGGAGCAGCATTAAAAACACAAATTACCAGGTGACAACATTTCTTCTGTTAGTGCAGCCTCTGTCAGCTGTCATGGTGTCATTTGGACTGTAATTTAAATTGTGGCTAAATGAGACCAAACGATGGCTCCACTTAATTAACAGTGGAGTGGAAATGAAATTCAAAACACGGTACGTGTTTGCATCTATGTATGCAATACATACCAGCGAACATGCCAATTTCCTTCTGTTTACTCTGAATATAGTATGGAATCCTACAAATAGTCTAATTAATTAAAGCAGGCTTTAAAAGTAAAATATAGTTATAATAAAGTTAAATCTGTTAAATATAGCCTGGCTAACAGTAACTGCCATATTAACACTGCTTCACTGGACTACCCATAGAATATGTCAAACCTTATTGAGCTGATCACAGTACTTGACACACGTTCACTAACTACCTACAGTAGAATTGTTAGTTGACTAACCCTGAGTATAGCTAGTTGTTAAGCTGCTAAGTACTAGCTACATGGCATGAACATACAGAAGCTAACTTGCATTTTGTTAATATTATAGGCGATACTTAACTCAAATGTACCACTATTAGGCCAGGGTGTTGCAGCCCTACCTGTGGTTTACTAGAAGCTTACGACAAGTCCTGGCACACTCTGGTTTATTGGATCATTTAGTTCCCTCTACAACGAAAAAATTTAAATGATTAATCCACAACATTTAATGAATCCTTATCCAGTTTTCCTCACAGTTGACAAGAATATAAAGACCATTGGCAGTCTGAAGCCAAGTTTAATACTCTGTCAACAGAGGAAACTAGAAGTTTTGCCACAACCTTTTCCCTCTACTCCCATATGCTGCTCAGGGTTGTGACTCCCCATACTGAAACATTCTATTATCTGTGTCGTTGTCTGACTCATTTCCTGAGGGAGATTTCTAGATGCCATCTGAACTCAAATAGTATTCAATTCTATTTGATTAATTAAGCTAAGTAACCTAAATATAGAAATAAGTCCAAACTTGGAACAAAATGAACAGGGAAAACGAGGTCTCTTCTGCACATACTTGCGTTGAATTAGCAGCTGCTTGATTTCTGGTGAATTTCAGGAAAATTGCATGGCTTTTATGTTAATGACGAACGTTGGTGCATAATTATCATGTGGAGTGTAAAACTAATGTTGTAAAACTGGTGGTTATACGTGAATGCTTAAATAATAGCTTTGTTTAAACGTGTTATTGAACCGTGATTTCAGTGCAGTTTAATAAAGATTCGATACTTTGATTCATCAACTCCTTTCTGCAGTTTCCCTAACTGGTAACTTCACACATGTCAGAACATGTTAACGGAAGTCTCACTGCTGCAGCTGACTCTCGGTGCACAGCATACCTGAAATTAGTGTCCGGCGGGTAGAAATGCAATTAAAACGTATATGGGCAGGTAAATTGTTAATATTTAGATTATACCGTTTTCCTCAATAATCTACCACCGACGCAGAGTAAATCCACCCCTAATCCTACGGAAAATGACAACACAAGGTACAGTAAACCTGCTGCATGCAAATACCACTGGTAAATTCACTTAACAGATGCATAAGAAAGTAATCAGTTATTTCCTACGTAGCCGTATGATTCATTTAATCAGCATAAGCCTTTTTGAAGCCGTCTCACTGAAATAATTTTCAGGGCAAGATGCGTTGGTGGAATGTGGAATGGAACTTCAGAACATTGGCGACATCTACTGCCGACATCAAGAACTTCTGAATCTTTTCTCCTGGAGTGAAGAACGCTTGTTCGAATGCGAGCAGCAGGTTGTCCAGAGCAGGCGAAACAGCGAGACAGAAAATACATCTGAGACTGAGGATGTGAGAGAATACACGCCAGATTTTGCAGTTGGATTTGAACGGTAATCGAACGCAAGTGAAAATGTATTTTCAGAGACTGAGAGGGAACAACAACATGCTGAGAAACCCTATAATTAATATTTCACATCATAAATACTAGCCACATATAGTCTTCCCTGTGCTGTTTGTAGCCTTTGTTTGTAGCTGTTGGTCATATTTTTGAAATATGTGGCAGATTACGGCATTTGTGTAATAATTCTGTTTAAATTATTTTGTGGTTAACGAATGCTGTTAAAAATGACCACTCTGAGAGCAGCCCCTTTTTCTCATAGAAAACTAAGATTGCCTTTACATTAGATTTAAATTAAACTCGTTTGTGTTTGCATACTGATTATGGGCCTAATAATTTGTTTGAATAAAAACTCAAATCAAAGTACCATTCACTGTGATTCTTAGCAAGAACTGATTAAGCAAGCTTTCTAGTCCAGTTCATGATACAAACCGACGGAACAGAGACCGCGTGTTGTTTAAATGTACGTTTCAAATAACCTTACATTTAGAGAAACAGAACTTACTTAACACCTGGTTTCGAGAATTTGACTGTTTTTACAACCCATGTCTTTGTTTTTAGTGCTATTCATTTTTGTCAGTACAGTTACTACACGGTGCTAATATACCCCAAAAAATGACCACTAAATTACTTCACA
Organism: Anguilla rostrata; assembly: GCF_018555375.3. NCBI lineage: Eukaryota > Metazoa > Chordata > Actinopteri > Anguilliformes > Anguillidae > Anguilla > Anguilla rostrata. The sequence continues at coordinate 14,997,979 of NC_057940.1, read as the reverse complement.
AACAAGTGAAATACAAAAAAAAAAAAAAAAAAAAAAATGAAATTAATGCAATCATTGTCACCGATGTAGGCTGCTTACTTACATAACCTACCACAAAGAGAGCATACGTTTTTCTAGAATCAACAAAGGACTATACCTTATTTTAGGTAGCATACATTATATGCATTTTCTTCATACATTGGCAGACATTTGTAGACGTATAGTTCTAAGCAAAATGTATGCCCTCTTTTATGCGGTTGTGGAGGGGAACAAAGAGTACACACGCTATAGCCTAATGTATTAGATGATGGGCCAGTGAGTGCTTATCCCTTTGGATATTAAACACTTGAACTACATGTTGGATGGTGCCGAGTGCATGCTTGACAGATTGGAACTGTACGACTATTTGTAGCTTAGTAATATAATTGCTGTCTGAAGAGAGTGGCATTATCTCAAAGGAAGCGTGATCGTTTCCCCCAGTTTTTCTAACAGCGCATCCCATGCGTTCACAAGTAAATTTATTGGCATATTAAAATGGGTTAATTTAGTTCACATTAGGCCTACATACAGACTACTTTCGAATAGCCTACATCAGCGTTTCGTAATAGATACTTGAAATAGCGCCTCCCCTCTCCGTGGTTATGAAAGGAGTTACACAAGTTACACAACATCGAGTAAAATAATGTCCGCCGCTGCTGAGAAGAGGGAATTCCCCGACGAAGAATTGACTGAAAAAGGCCGCAAAAAAGTGGTAAGATGTTATTTGTCTATAATACGATAACACGTTAACTGGAAGAGTGTAGGTTCATTTATTTATATTACAGAGGACTCAACAGTAAGCGAGAGAATTGGAGTTTCTGCATGGATTTTAGGCTTCTAGTCTTTTCTCTCTGTGAGAACAGCATGCCTTTGTAAATTGAGGGCGATACAGATTTGAGTTAGCCTACATCTTTCTCACGGAATGGTTTAGACTGCGTAAATTAAATGACCTTGGTTCGGGGTGAATTTGCTTTTGGAAATCGTTTCTTACAGTTCTACCATCAGTATGACGGGTGATACGCTTCCGTAGCCTACTGCGTGTTATTGTATGTGTTCTCATCAAGGGCGGAACCACAGTTTTTTTTTGGCGGAACCAGAACCATAGTTAAGCAGTTGCTGCGCGACAGGTCAACGTGCTCTGTTAATGCTGAGCAAGCTCTGTTTTAGAAGTCAGGTAAAGCGCGTTTTGGTAAATGCCTACGCGCCTTAGATGTCACCTAATAATGATTTTCTTTGTTATGCATATTTATATAATTGTGAAAAGGGTATTCGGTTCTTATTTGGCATATTAAAAACAGTAATCCAGACCAGTACATGCCATAGCAGGTAAATTAACAAATTATTTTTAGACAAATTGTTTGTGGTTGAAGTATAGGTTCGGTCCCACAGATTATGTGTAAAAGGGTGTGGTCTTTTAGGTAAAGTGGAATAGTGCTATACATTTATTTCAGTAAATGCTTGATTCAACATAGCAATTTTTCTTAATTTCTCTGAGGATGTGTGTTCCATGTGCTTTCCTGGCTCTGGGTTTGTCAAAGGCAGGCCACATCTCATCACTTATTCCCCACACCAATCATAACCATTTCTAATATAAATTAATGTCTTTACACAGAAATATTTTAAGGGAATTTTTAAATCAGTCACTAACAATGCACAATACCCAAAAGCTTTACCCGAATATGCCAATTAATATGAGAAATTATTTCTCTAAAATAACACCTTTGACTTTGGCTGCATCTCTTTATAAAACGACATGCCTGTAATACACTATAATTAAAAAAAAAACAAGAATAGTTTGACTGCACAGGGGAGTCTCAACTCAACAAAAATATTATCTGATCAATTTAAACTATGAAACCATAGTAGATTTTTTTTGTTCAGCTTTTAAGTCTTGACCATGTACAGGGATGGATAAGTCCTTTTTGTAAAACCATTTTGGTGCTGTTGTAGGATACAACAATGGGAAACCACAGTCCGGCTCGAATAGCAGTCATTCTGCTGTCATTGCTGGTCTTCATCATTACAGTTGCATTCAATGCACTGGCTGGGAGTGGAAGCAAGAACGGTGAGAACTGACTTCAACATTGTTACATCATTACCATAATGTAACATCACATTGTAACAATATCACATTAGTAACATTGTCACATTGTGACAGTTGTAACTTTCTAACATTGTCATATTGTCCTAATGTCAATGTTGACACTGTCTGATTCAGTGACATGTTCAGTTAGAACAGAGAAGCATTCAGTTCAGTGGGACATGTTTAATCTAACCACTGCTATGTGTTACAGTATTTTATTGAGCTCTCTCAATTTTTGGGTTGATTTCAATTCATGCTTTTGGGAAATAATGCAAGCAATAAAAAACCTCAATAGTTCAATAGTTTGCCGGATTCACAGGTACATGGAGGATGGGCAGTGCTTGCCAGCATGGTTTTTCTGCTCACTGGCGTAACGCTGTTGCAAAATGTTCCATTAATCTTAAAACAGTCTATCATTGCAGGTCCCTTCCATCAGAATACGGGCAATGTGTCCAAAACGTATGAGACAGAAATAACCCCTGCAGGGTGGACCTTTTCCATCTGGGGGGTCATTTACTTCTGGCTATTTGCTATGTTCACCTACATCATCATTAGTCTCTGCAGAAGGTATATGATAAACTCTGGTCCAATGAAGTAACAGTGCATGTTTTGGTGATGGATGGTAAAACAAACTCACTGGTGTTTCCGGCTTGGTCATCTTCACATGATTTGACTTTCCAGGAATGTATATGGGTGGATGTATTGTCAACCTGCAGTCTTGTCCTATGGATTTTACCTGTCCTGGATTGTCAACATGATTCTGAACATCACATGGCTGTTTCTATGGGACAGAGAGTAAGTTATAACTCACACATGCATTGAGTTCTTAGATTTTCTTTACAAGTGGGGGAGGTACAAATTTTCTATGTGTAAAATTGATAGTGCCCAGCTAATTACAATCAAAGTCAGGTTGTAGTGAAGTTGTGTTGGTGAACTGTTAGTGTAACCTCTAGCCCAAGTTGAAAAACCAATACCACAGTAGAGTAATGGGGACACTATCATTGGGGATGTTGCTTATTAGATGATACCTTAAACTAAGCATTTAAAATATTTTGGGGGGATGGTATTTGAATGATTTAACTAAGCCATTTTCCCTTCCCTTAGGCAGATGATAGCAGGATTGATCGTACTGGCAGTGATAGCTTTTACCAACTATTCTTCGATATTCTTCTGCTGCCATGGACTCCATTCTTATGGTGCCTGGCTCAGCAAATACTACAGAGTGGATCTCTGGCTCTTTCGAGTGCTGGTGAGTTTGGTTCTAGAACACCATGACATCACAGACCATTCAGCAAAATAAATTCAACTTGGGACTGCATTTTCCCCATGATGCACGACTAATGCTACTAGATAAAATGCAATGGGATCAGCCTGTAATTGTGATGAATTTTTGAGTAATTTATTTTGTAGGTTCAGAATGGCATTGGTGTATACGCAACTTGGACGACTATAGCCACCCTTCTCAACTTCACCATTGTGTTGGATTATAACGCAGGCGTGTCTAAGGAGGATGCGGCAACTGTGTCTCTCAGTCTCCTCTTGATAGAGGTCATTGCCTGGTAAGATCTGCAGCATGTATGCACGGGAAGACAGACAGCATAATATAATGCATGTGATACACATTTACATTATAATTTTGATTTGTTTGTTTGCCCAGTGTGCATGAAGCCTACAAAGTTTATTTGATATAGAAGAGCATATAAGTCTATAACATTGAGTCTATAAAAACAAATCATTCATTAATATAAATAGGAATATAAGCATTTTGATTGCTTTCCTAATGTATATGTCATTACGGACTGGGGCGTGAATATTCAATGTCTTTCTGATTATTTGTCCTTGTCTACAGGTTTGTTGTGGAAAACTTTGTGCTGGAGAAACACGTACGCTATCTCCTCACAATTTACCCTGTGGTGATCCTGGCTCTGTCAGGAAACATGGCGAAAAATTACAATGCTGCAGCACCCAGCAGGAATGGCATTTTCATGGGTGAGCAAAATCCAGACAAACCTGTGACAGAATAAACCTTGACCTAGTGACAGAATAAATTTAGGAAGCGATGTGCAGTTTTCTTCAGGGCAGCATTTGCTATGATTTGTGCCATTTGTATTACAATACAGTGCACATTACATTACATTACAGGCATTTAGCTGACGCTCTTATCCAGAGCGATGTAGGCAACGTTTTACACAGCATTTACATTCCATCCATTTATACAGCTGGATATATACTGTAGGTTAGACTTTAGACTTTATTGTTCCCAAGGGGAAATTCCTTTCCACAGCACAACAGTGCATACAAAAGCACACAGTAACAACATACAATGACAGACAACAGTACAAACTCTGCCTGTTCAGCGAGGCGAGGTTAAGTACTTTTCTCAAAGGAACAACAGCAGTGTCCTACCTGGGAATCAAACCTGTGGCCTTTAAGTTTCAAGACCAGATCCTTACCCATTATGCTGCACTGCCTCCTGCATTGAATGTGGGATATTTCTTTTGGGTGTGCTCTGAATCTCATTACATAACATTACAGGCATTTAGCAGACTAATTTATCCAAGAGTAGCTTACACAGAGTGACTTCCCTTTTATTTATTTTATTATCCAATGTACTGCCTTCTGTTACAAGCCCAGATCCCTAACAGTTACACTACACTGCAGCCCTCATCTGGGTCAGTCATTAGGCTACAGAAAGGTCTCTGAGCAGCTGGTGAACCATGCAGGTCAGGCCCTATTGCCATGAGGAGTGGTTAGCTTCAAGAAGAGACTTTTCTGTACCAGTAGCATACAGTATGTGATTCCAACAGCTTAGCTCAGCTTGCTGTGTTGGTGATAAATAGGTTGTTTCACATTGATTTCCTCATCACGCATTTTGTGCAATGTTTTTTCTCCCCCCCAGTGGTTCTCCTTGTGCTGAGCTGTGCACTGTTTGTTGTGCGAGTCCTGCTGGTGTTCTGGAAGCACAAAAAAGAGCCTCTCTACCAGAATTTGGACACTGAGGCCTTGTCACCAATGGACATTTATAAGAGGCAGAAAAAAATCTTCACTTAAAATGTGTGCCTCTCATTCAGGTCTAATGCTTTTCTATTTCAGGGCTTATTTTTATGATAAAAAGGCAAACAAAGAAATACTCTACCTGCTAATCAGAAAAGATCCATAACAGACATTGGAAGTCACTTTTCAATGCCTGACAATAACATGGAAGCAAACCTATTAGATTTTTAAAGAGCTTTATTAATCATTATATAAATTATATCAATATATAAAATACAGTATAATACATTTTACATTTAAATAACATCTTAAACATCATGTTAGTCATAGTACATTTGATACATCATTAGATTACATTGAATGTAAGTTTACATTGTAAGTTGTAAAGAAGATGCAATTTGAAATTTAAAAAGCAAACCCATTTACAAAGAAAAGTATATGCCTTAAAGGTTTTCCAGTTTAAGGTTTAATTTTTTTGTATACAGAAAGTTGTAGTTTTACATTTTACAAGCACTGATCATTTTTAAAGGATAACTCCCATCAGGGGAGCACACATTACAGGCATTTAGCATATGCTTTTATCCAGAGCAACTTACTCAATTTAACTAAGAATTTATATTGCATCCATTTATTATACAGCTGAATATATACTGAAACATTGCAGGTTATTGCAAGTACTTTGCTCAAGGGTACAGCAGCAGTGCTCTACCTGGGAATCTAACCTATGACCTTCATGTTACAAGACCAACTCCTTACCCATTATACTACACTGCCGCACACTTAAACGGATTGTGCCTTTCTAGACTTTCCTAAAATGTTTATTGTACTCTGTATTATGTGAATGTGAACATTTGTACCTACAATAATAGTTTTGTACTTGGAAAATAATCTGATGTGTATTCTTTACATTGATTTTTGATGGCTGGGAACCAGTTTCAGCCAGAATTCAAAGGGGCAGTTTGCAAAACTTTATAGATCAATCCAGAAAATGGCATTGTACAAAGCCAGATTGAAAATGGAACTCCTGATTGCTTGATGTCTCAAACCAAATGGAGAGCAATTCCATGTACCCAATCTTATGGGCACATGTTGAAAGGCAAATGGAGGAAAGGATAGGCAGGAAAGCAGGGAAAGTGATTCCAGCTTTAGGTGGGAAAATTGGTTGGGAGCCAACGTCTATGCCTTTAGAATTACCAGAGACATACAATTCCTCTTTTCAGTGCAGAGTTAAAGCACTTAGACTGCAGATGTGCCACACAATTTTGGTTTTTAAAAAAAAGCTTTATTAAGGATTGTCATCCACAACTCAAATGCACATAAAAACAAACGATTGCATAGATTCACATGTTAATAACAATCATTCTGCAATAGTTGACCAAACAATTAAAGGGCATTTGAAACACACAGCCTTTGTGGAAGCTATATATACACACAAATCTTTTCTAACTGAACAATGGCTTTCTTTGAGGGAAGGGGGAGGGTGGGTGCCAACTGAACACAATAGGCTATGTTGTGGTCTGGCTCCTGAATGGTCTGTTGTGGTCCAAGAACAGTACCTGATAAAAGGCAGCCTACCATGGGGGTTATCCATTAACTGTAGTACAGATCTCAGTGCAGGTGCTACCTTTCACTCTTCATTTGCAGCCACCTTTGTTGGCCAGTTAGCATCTTGTGGCTGACATTTCATAGTGCTCTGCAGTCAAGATGCTGAGTCTAGGCAGAAGGGTTGTTGTGTGTTGCTGCTCTGGTATTCATCTTCACCCATGTACTGGAGCACGTATGAAGAGCCAAACTGTAGCATATGACCAGTCAAACTAACCATATATGCCAGACAGCGTAGGAATGCCCTGAAACACACGTAAGAAATTAGGGCAAAGAAACTAAAGATGGGTGATAAACCATAAGCAGAGCAACCACAAGTGGTTACATTTTAAATTAAACCAATTGAAACTACTCTTCATAACTTAATGCTATGATTGAGATCCATCATCCTTTTGCAGCTTCACCAGTTTTGGGGTTCAGCTTTAACTCATTCACCAAAGCTGGCTAAAAATAAGCGCCTCGTGTAGACAGAGTGGCTCAGTCAGGTGACTAAATGAGTTAAATTTGAAAAATTGTATCTACAGCTGTGGAACACATCTGACTTTGTCCCACAGTGGTAGGGTGAACTTCCATGGATTCCTTGAGTAACCAGTACATCACAAGCTTCTTCATGGATACAAGTAGTTCTTAAATCTGAACCCACAATTGTGGCCAATGACAAACATCTAATCTGCTCTGTAGAGCCACGTGATCTCCCCATTATTGCATTGAAGCCCAAAGATGAACAGTACTCACATTAGCATCTGCTTAACACCCACACACCTGATGTCATATGACAGTGTGTACATCTCACACAGCCTAGCTTTGATTATCAGACATCCAAGGAAGTCCTTTGGATGCAGTTTGTAAAGGTGAAAGGACAGCTTTGCCATTCCATTCTTTCGAGGTTTTTTGCAATCTTGGTCATCCTAAATAACGAGAAAGTATTTTGTGAGCACCTGAACAAGCAAACTGAATAACTAAACTAAAACAAACACAATCATGAATAAGTAAAGGTTCATAGGCAGGCAGGGTCAAAGAATTAAACATGGACGATCAGTCTTTAAAAAAAAAAAAAAAAAACCCAACCCATTTCCTGTAAATTAAAATGCAAGGAATATGCATCTGTTTCTCAAATGTGTATAGTTACTACAGTCATAAGCACCACCGTTACATATCATTATTAGTAACATATTATCATTATTAGTAATATTAGTTACAAGTCCTCCACCCCCACATACCGGTGCCTTGGTCCACCTCTGCCCCCTCTCCAGAACAATGAATGGAGTGTTGGCAGGCAGGGACTGGAAGAACTCCTCTGTGTCCACTGTGGTCCCATCCGACTCCAGCACCAGAGTCAGGAACTGGAAGGACAGCAGGAAGGCACTTGCAGTCTAGGGGTTGTCAAAACGATTAGCTCCAGGTGGGACAGTGTCCAGGTGTCAGTATCAGGCTGAAGAGCCAGCCCATTTCCCCCAACACACCCCACACACACCCACAATAAACCAAGAACTTACTTTGAAAACTACTATTGGGTGGCATTATGGCATGGCCACAATACTTGAAGTATTGATCAGAAACATGCCAGTAGTGCACAGTATTAATTGAAAAATGAGCCATTTAATTTGAAATTTGAATGAGCAGTGACTTCTAAGTGGGATTATACAACCAAGATGAACATTAAAGCTTAATCTCTAGGCAATTATTTAAAAATAAATAAATAAGATGTGATTTCTTTAGAAGTTTTAGTGACTTAAGTTTAATGATGCAGTGGTACCTCCATGTGAAACTTACTTTATCCAGGAGGTCATCCAGTGAGGTAGCGATCACACCTTTCTTCTGACAGCGGTCGTTTGTGGACACCTTGAAAGGGCGGGGTGAGGGCATGGGCAAGACTCGCTGACTGAGGGAAGTGCTCAGCAATGACACTTTCCTGCAGGTAAAACCCATTACTGCAGTCCACAAGGAATTGCTGCCCATGTTATCATCTCGGAATCTCAGCCAAATAGTCAATGATTCCACATTGACGGATGGTATTTTGAAAGCAGTGTTGCCGATTGCAGGTAAATTTGTTTGAGCAGAATTTGTTCTAACTGGTTTCTCAACAGAAATTGACACGTTTACGTTTTCTTAAAGAACTTTTTCTACAGGATGCTCCTGTGAAATCTTTCTTCAAAACAGTCACTCTTGGAAGTATGGTTTTTAGTGCCCTGCGTGGATCAAACTTTATAATAGGGCAGGCGTAGATGCGACATTCGATTAATTGCAATGCGCAACCTAACACTAGAGTTCACTACTCACCTCATAACGTATACCGGAACAATCATTTTTGCGTACTCCATGATGGAGTGAGGTGCGTCCGAATTAAACAGCCAAATTCGCCCACTCCTGCAAAGTTTTGGAAATGGCTGCGACCTGGTCGCCTTACCACAGAATGTCAACACCTCGTCAAACTTTTCAGGATGGGCTATGGGAGAGAAAGGCTACGATGCCTTTAAATAACTTTGTGCTGACGACACTATTGGTTACTCTAAAGTAGCTACAATTAGTCAAGTGCAGCGATTTTTCACGAATTGGGAAATTGTCCAATCTGACATGGCCGTAGGCTAATCGATTCAAGAACGCGATTGCTTCGTTGACTTCGTTAACACAGCCTTATACATTTTAATCAACATAAGTGAAAATTTCAAACGTTTATATTTCTAAACTTAAGAGTTGAAAATTTCAGCATATTCTGGAAAAGTATTTGGCCGTTGCAAAAATAAACAGATCAGTAAAATACTGAACACCCTTTGAGTAGCCGATCTGTGAACAACACACAGCTGAATGCTATGAGGACGAGTTTTATTCCAGCTACAGTATATGCAATTTACTTTTTCTATTTTCTTTCAGTTATTTTGATATTTCAGAGTTACTGCAACCACCGATATGGGGTGTAATGACACAATTATATGTTTGTTCATAATGTATTGGGACAGGATGTAGATTATGTAGCTAATAATGACAAAATGTGGTTCTTTGAAGAAGGGCACGGTGGCGGACTAAAAAAGTAATTAAGCTATCTGGGGTTGTGCTTAATATTAGTTGTGCTATATATTATGTATGAGTATCCTGTTCGCAATGTCACATTTCAGAGGCTCAGTATACTACTAAATATGCTAAATATATACTAAATATAGGGCCACCAATTTCTCTCCCGTTTTTCTCGCATTCTATTCAGTCCTCCGCCAGCTAGAGGTCAGGATAGCCTCTTTGTCACGTCCCTTCTGAAACCACTGTCCCATTTGCACCATTGCAATAATCTAAATTGAAGTAATTGCCACTATTTAAGGACAGATGATGACTGACTTATACAATTACTAACTACCTGCTGCAATATTTTAAATGTGGGACATGATAGGTATTGCTAGAATAAGTGGGAAAATGCCCACATTAAAAATAAGAGCCGTTATATAACATTTAACTTGTGCAAAAAATTTAATAAAATAAATTCATAATTCAACTAAATAACTAATCATGTTCTTCAATAAGTAGAATCAGGTGTCTTAGTACAGGGCTAAAACAAAAACGTGCAGCCACACCGGCCTTTTTCGGATAGGATTGGATACCATTGCTGGAGAGCCACAGATTCTCTTGGTTTTTTATTTTTTTCTTAATATCTGTAACCAATTCAGACCCAAGAAACCAGGTGCTAAGTTAACTGTGTAATCAACTGCTATAACTGATCAATTGCTGTGCTACTCAAGTTCTGAGTAACAATGAAAGCCAGCAGACCCTGTGGCTCTCTATGACCAGGAGTGAGGACCGCTGGCTCAAAGGCATGCTTTTCGGAGCATTTAATCATCCTTCCATCCATTTGTTCATTTTCCTTTCTGACACCCCAGAATTAGATTTGCTCATTGTTTTTAGAAATATCCAAATTGGCTGTGTTTATGGGGACCCCTGGAGGATAACCATTGATATACAAGTTTAATTCCCCACAGGTCACATGGTGGAGACAAACTGGTGAACCCATAAAATAGGCTATAGTAACATGACTTGCCGTAAATAACACTTATTCTCGGTTTAAAATAATTACTTGCGGATGGAGCGTATAAATTCCACAAAGAAAATATATCTGACCTTTTCTTCAACTTCAGCACCACTTACCTTATGGATTTTTCTTCCTACTCGGTTCCTGAACTCACTTTTCAAACATAGCCTATATTTTGATTGAATTTGAGATCTGCTGTTATCTTTAATAATAAACCAGGACCAGGCTTTGCAGACGTAGTATTTAAACTTTAGACCGAAGTCAAACAAACCGAAGGGCAGCATAAACGTAGGCCTATGTCTTGCGTAGTTTTAGTAAAAGGGAAGGTAGCCAGATTTGCCTTTTTTAAGTTGAAATCAAATGGAATTATCATGACATTCTGTCGCGTAGGTGAAAAATAGGGCAGTGGGTGTACTTGCACTGAGAAATTAACGTGTTATAAACATATTCGTTCATGTGCTGAAATTGTTGTGCATGTTTGCTTCCGTGCAAGCCTGATCAGTTGTGTTATAAGATCAAATCGACGTTGATCTTTTTTGTTTCATATATTGTATTTGCGTTACTTGCGAGTTGAGGCTAGATTGTAGACCTGTATATAAACAGCTTTGCTCCAGAATCTGTACCCATCTGCAGTCTTCCTGAAAGCTGTAGTTCCAGAACGCAAGCAACCGTTTTGACATTTGTAGATCGACAGTTGTAGTGTAGTTTACAGCTTGGTCTGGCAACCCTGTTAATGCACTACCAGTGAATGGCGAATTTCAGGCAGCTGAAAGTTGAGTTAGTTAGCACTGGCAGCTAATATAATCTTGATCGTGCTTCTGTAATGAATCTAACGTCATAATTTATTTTATACATCGTTAATCTGGTGAGTCCATTTTACTACACTAGACTGACGGCGTTAGGCAGTGAGATCTTTTCGTTAGCTTGCTAAATCAGCTAGCAATGTAGCAAGCTAAGTTAGTTTATTAGCAGTGCTGCTATACAAATCTACCTACAGAGTGGCAAGCTAAAAAAGATTATAGTACATTTGTCTTAACTGGCCGTTTTATAATGGTACCAACCCACTAGCCAACGATGCAATCTCACGTTAATAAGTATATGCCAGAGACTGTGAAAAATCGGTATATGCCCGTTTAAGAAATTGTAATAAAGTAAAGTTAGCTGTCGTAGAGCCATAAGTAGCTAGCTAGCTAACGTTAGGTCAGTGGTATTCAAACTCGGTCCTTGCTGCCCTCTATCTGGTTTTAGTTCCGACCATTACAATCCCAGAATTTTAACAAGCTATTTTGTCTTAATTAGGTGCTTTTCGTGTTTAGAGGGATTTATCGTCTTAAACCACATTATGTCTGGAATAGCTATGCATGCCATGAAGAATAAAAGTCCCGTGTTCACATTATGCTTGTTGTGGTGTAATGCGAATAACTGCATAAAAAGAGATTCATTGCTTAACTAAAGACGGAGGGTGAATCAATAGCCTCCTAATTAGTGACGGCGTGTACACCTGGCCACTAACTAACCATTTGGTAGATAATGAAGAATTCATTATCGTAAGAATTCAGATAAAATGAAATAGTGCCAAACCTACATGTTAGCCTAATAAGTTTGAGGGGGGGAAAGATTTTCTTAAATACGTTTCGTCTCGTGAGTTGTCTAACATAGGGGGGGAGGGGTTATAAAAATAACATTTACGTTTACATTGTTTTCTGTCTATCGTAGTTTGCTAGAGCAGTTTGCTTACGGCGTTATTATTTGTGATTGAGCGATGGATAGCAAGGAGATGGAGACTGAATCTTCTCCTGATGCACGCTATGGGGAGCCACAGAAATGGCAACAAAAATGAGAGTGAACGTAATTTTTAAAAGGATAGTCTGGTACCACACACACACAGCCTCTTGAGGTTATTTGAAGTATCGTTGTATTTTCTTACTTTAAGCACAATGTCAGGACCACAATTGAACCACAGGGTGGTGTTGTGTACCATAATAACTGAGAGCTTGTTCCCGAGCATCAATATTGAGCAGCCCTAATGCTTTCAGAACTGTAATGAAATTTATGTTCAATATAAAAAAGGGTATTGGGGAGTCAGGATGTTAAATGTCAGGCTAAAATAACCATCCCTTCACAGGCAGGGCACGCCCACGATCCAGCAATGTCTGCGGGGAATGCTGGTGGCTTGTTTGAGACGCTACTGGTCACCACCGAGAGCAACATCACCACCATCCGCTACAACCGGCCTCATAGGAAGAATGCCATCTCGATTGTGGTAAGACGACCAGGCTGCCCTCGCGCTGCAGCTGCCTACTCCACCCAGCTCGGCTGTTTTGACAGCGATCAGGTGCTGGGTTGTGGATGAGGAGCTTCAGCAGAGCATAAGAGGACCAGACCAGATTCTCAATCTGCATTTGTTTGACTCATTTGTTTTGCATAAATGCTGACAGAAATGTGTGTGTGACACTAGAAACGTTGATTATTGTAGAAGATGTAAGATTACATTGTTCGAAATAAAGCAGGTAATGCTGAGCTGGGAAACCACTTAAAGGGCGTATAGCAAAATAATCGGGGCACATTAGCTAGCCATAGTCATTGAATTTCTACAACCAGCCCCAAAACACTACTTTTGATCTCTATAACAGTGAAAGATACCAACAGCAGTTGCTAAAAATACATTTTATTCTCTTTTTCTGTGTTTCCTCTTCCCCTTCTAGATGTACCATGAGATTGTAAAGGCCCTGGAGCTTGCAGGCAAAGACGAGTCTGTGATGGCTGTGCTCACCGGTAAAGCTGCTGCACCGTTCCCTTTATGTCTGCATGACCATTTGACTGGTTTACTGTTTTTTAGTTTAAAGTGCCACAATATTGAAGATTAAAAGTGAAGGGCGGCTGACCTTTGCGATTAAGAACTTGACTAAGAAGGAGGCTTGCTGTAATTTTAGGAGAAAAATATTCAAGGGGTATGAGCCATTTATTCTGCGTTTTCATTTTGTCACAAAACGGGCGTGTGGTCATTTGCTATTTTTATATTCTCTTCTTCATGGGAGAAAGCGGCGAACTCTAAATGTCATCTGTGATTACGCCCCCAGTAGCCTCCAAAGGAACACACACGCACACGTGGCTGGCTGTGTCTTTGATTTAATTTGTTTTTGCTGTGCACCCTAAGGTACTGGTGACTACTACTGTAGTGGCAATGACTTGGCCAACTTCAAATCTGTGGAGGATTCGGTCGAGGAGGACAAGGATCACATGTTTAGGTAATGATTGACGGGGGAAGCAAGAAGCTGCTGATGTGCGACAGTGGTGGATGGCTCTGCAGGAGCGGTTCATTTGCATTACCCATGATTCTTTGTTTAAAGGGACTTTGTGAGGGCGCTCATTGACTTCCCGAAGCCCCTGATTGCTGTGGTGAATGGTCCAGCAGTTGGAGCAGCTGTCACAGTGCTCGGACTAGTTGACATGGTCTATGCAACCGAAAGGGTGAGCAAACTTACTTTAGTGGGGGATTCAGATCATGTAGGGTTTTGGCTGGTTTGCGTCCCGAGTCTCTCATAGTTTACCTAGCAGATGTAATTTAAGGTTGAACTAAAGCCAAAATAATTAATTAATATGTTGATCCTACCCTGAAGAGTAATTTATCCCCGTTCCAATGGGTCATCTACTGTATAATACTTCACCTCCCAACCCCCACCTCAGAGCACCATCCCCAAAATGAATTCCTGGTTATACCACAGCTCGTAGATTCAATTCCCAGCTGGAGTGATGGCATTGTACCCTTTAGTGAGGTAGTTGATCTGAATTGCTTCTGTATAAATATCCAGCTGTGTGAAAAGGATTGTATGAAACAGATAACAAGCTTGTGTATGTCACTCTGAATAACACCTACTGAATACCTGAAATGTAAAAAGTCTGTATCAGCCCAGCAGTGTGTGAAGTGTTTTTGGGTCTGACTGTATTATTATCCATGGTCCCCCTCGCCCTCCAATGTCCACAGGCGACTTTCCATACCCCTTTCGTCAAGCTGGGACTGTGCCCGGAGGGGTGCTCGTCCTACCTCTTTCCCAAAATCATGGGCCCAGCCAAGGTAAGATCCAGGCCCTGTCCTAAGCTGAGTAATGTAACTGTCCTCCACCACTGTCACCTCCAGCATTCCCCCCTGCTGCTTCGCTCAGCTTTAACACCGTTATTACACTGTTGAACAAGTCTTCATCTTTTTTTTTTACCCTGACTATTTTGTCAAAATGTTTGCATTCCTCCTCAACATCAGTAGAGGATAAGAGAGCCTGCAGTGGATGTGTTGAGGAGGATATCTTGTGATGCTACAAATTGCCTCTGCTTTCACAGTGTAAAAAATGCGTTCTCACGTTACTGGCCCCCTCGTGGTGGAGTGATCTTCCTGTGGTTATCAGGACTGCAAAATCATTGGCCATCTTATGAAGCACACTGCAGATCCACATCTTGGCTCTTTTCCTTTCACAACCCCTGTCCTCTCCTATGTTTTGTATTACGAGAGGCTTTTATTTTATTTTTTTTATGTCTTGTTTATATGGAGGGTATCTGTATGTATTGAGGAATTGTATTTTGGTTTTTGGTTAGCATACATAACCCACATTAGTGCTTTAGTGATGTTTCATCTTCATTTGCTGGTCTGAGAATATAGTTAACCACGTTTTTGTACTACTATTATTCACGTAACTCGGGGAATGCCGTTATGCTCTCTTATATTGTAAGTTGTTCTCGATAAGAGCATCTCCCAAATGAATCTAATGTGATTTGCAAATGGATGCCCGCCTAGGTATATGTCTGTCTGTCTGTCTGTCTCACAGGCCAGCGAGATGCTGCTTTTTGGTAAGAAGCTGTCGGCGACGGAGGCCTGCCAGCAGGGACTGGTGACTGAGGTCTTCCCTGACAGCACGTTCCAGACGGAGGTGTGGGAGAGGCTGAAAGCCTACGCTCAGCTGCCCAGAGACGTAGGCGAAGCTCCTCTTTTACTTCCTTTACTTTTAATCGGGGAATTGTGTGTGGAGAGTTGCGTGGCCCTTGCAAAATGGAGAGGACGGGGCTAGGAAGAACAGGGGAGTTGAGGTTGATATTGGACTCTGGAAATGGTCCATGGGATAACTGCAAACATCGCGCCATGTCAGACCTGTGCGCTGTGATGATTGTATGTGAAGTAATGTGATTAAATCTGGAGGGGTGGGGTGCCGTAGGTGTCTCAGCTCTCCCCTTTGTCTCATGCACTCCTCTGTCTTTCCGTTTGTTTGTCCACCTGTCTGTCCCTCAGTCACTGGCCCTGTCCAAACGGCTCATCCGGAGCGTGGAGAAGGAGAAGCTCCACAGTGTTAACGACAGGGAGTGCGAGCAGGTGAAGGAAAGACTGCACTCGGAGGAGGCTCTGAATGCCGTCATCCACTTCCTCCAGGCCAAATCGAAGCTGTGACCGCCAGATCGTCTGGACGCGCCTCTCTGAACGCCCGCTCACCAAGCTAGAACTGCGAACTGAGAGCTGGTCGAGTGCTGCCTGAGCCCGAGCCCATACAGGGGACTATAACTACAGTACAGAAGCTTCTGGAAAAATTATTGTTAATTCAACTTGATCGTTGATATTTTAACACATGCATTGTTAAGTTTATGCCTTGCAGGATATGCTGTCTGAACTGTTGCTTGCTTGCTAGTTAACCAGTCAGCTACATAACCATCCACTAAAGCTGAAAGAGAATCTGGCACTGGGTAGCTAACCTATGTGGTTTCATTGTAAACAAACTACTTGAATCTGGCAGTACAGTGTAGTTGGATAGCTAGCCAGCTAAGAATGAAATGGGGCAGGCATGGCTTCATATTTCATTGCTATGCTTTTTTTTTAGTCTTTTAAGAGTCCAAATTTTGTAGTCATGCAACTTTCAGAGGCAGAAAACAGTTATTTAGGGTTTACATGTATAATAAGAAAGATTGGAAATATATATTGGTTCAAATGGCATCAGGTGCATATCCTTAAGTAAAAACGTTATCTGTGTGCCCTGTAATTGGCTGCTTTGTACAGATGTTTTTATGACACATTAAATTAAATCTGAACTGTTATTTGTTGAAGAGAATATTAACCAATAGGGAGAACTAAAGGCATTTCTGATAATGTAATCATCAGGAAAAATAAGAACAAGAAAAGGAATAACAGTAGTAGAAGTAGTAGTAGTTGTAGTAGTAGTAGTAAAATAATAAGAATATCCAAAAGCAGTCCAAATTTCTTTATTAATATAATTTAATGTCATTGAAATTAAGAGTAAGAACATGTTCAGTGTGAAAACAGTTATCCAAACGTTTCAAACCAATGGCATTCAAACCAAGCAAACATTTGACCAACAATTGACCTATCAAAAATAAATAAATGCAGCCTCTAGATTATATACACCGATCAGCCACAACAAGCCACAACACAATCAGAAAAAAGCAGAAAGATGCAGGTGGTTTTAATGTTGAGGCTGATCGGTGTGTGTAGGTATTTGATACCTCATGTTACAAAAGGATTTCACGAGCAATGTCGGTAAATATTGGAGGTTTGACAAGCAACGACAATGACAATGACAAACGGTTTGAGACTTCATTAGCATTACTCAGGATGACCACCATCCACGTTTAGTGCCACATGTCTGCAGGCCGCGACACGGCCTATTCGAAATATTAGTAACGGGAACGCTGAGCGTGGACAAGGAGGGCGTGTTCTGATAACGTTCCATGCACAACTTTGCACCATACCTCAAATGTGAGATTATTTTTTTTGTTGTTGCTTTAACTCTCCAGGAGAGGGAGCTAAGTTCACGAGGAAAGTTTCTTCCTTGGCAGGTGGACGACAGTTTCGGTCCTCTCAAAACAACGGTAGCCTGCACAGGCTTCTCATCGGGGAATATCAAGGTTGTGTGCAACTTATTTCGCGCTGTATTGCATGCTTGCTTTATTTCTTGCTTGCTTTCTTTCAGAATTTTTGTTTTCGGAATGCAATAGTCTATTTCAGTTAATATCATACGTTAGTCTTAATGAAATAATAATAATAATAATAATAATAATAATGGTAATAATAATAATAATAATTATAATAAGAAGCCCTTAAAAAAAAAAACAAGATAGTGCACCAAGTATTATCAATTGGCTGGGCAATAAGGAGTGTCATCACACAACCAATTTACATTTTTGGTCTCAAATTTGTTGTGATTTACTGACTATTCCTGAATTATTATCCTGAATTACGTAACGAAAGCTGACCAAAGTGACGAAATGGCCCAAAAAAATAAACAAACCGTAAGCCTACATCAAATCCAAGGTTTTTTGGTTTTTTAAAGAGTTTTTACGTAGGCCTTCAATCGCTGCATCGATGTGGGCTAGATGATAGTCGGGTACGCTGTACACAAATTTACCTAATCAGAAAGTGGCAAAGCATTGATACGTAACCGTTTTGCATGGCGTAGGCTCAATAAAAAGTGGAAGGTATTTGGAATTTTGTTGGGACAAAAAGCAAATACTTATTTTATTAGAATGTATTTATTGTTAGGTGTAATATCAACTCGTCAATGCTTACGGAGTCCAAAGTTGTGAAATGCAAATGTATTCTTAAATACATCATTGTTTATTTTACACTGAGCATAATAATAATAATAATAATAATAATAATAGCTATTATAGTATTATTCTCGTGGCAACAACGATAACGGTAACACCATTAATTGCGATGAACTGGTAAACTATGGCAAAGGCGTAAGGTCAAGTAAAAGTGGAGTTCTGAATTGTGTAAACAGCCCGGGGGCAGAGGGAAAGTTCACGCCTGGGTCCCCGAAAGGGGAAACCCGCGAAGGACAACTAGGGTCCACGGCCTCTTAATTAGGTCGATCTGTTGGGGATTGTAAAGATATTAATGCCAGGTCACCATTCCGCACCGTCATTCAGAGATGAATTTCATTGTCCAGACTCCACTCTCCGACTGTCAAACCAAATTAACAGTGCGCTCTCATAAATTAGTATGATCTTCAGCTGTAAATTATACAATATCCTTGTAAAATGTCTCTGCGCCCCATCGACCCCGTTAAAAATTCTTGTTTGTGCTTTTCTGCTTAATTTTCTCGAAGCCCTGATCATTCTTATCTATTTAACATTCTAGCCGACTGTTCACTAAATATATTGACTTGTGTTGCAATAGGCTATACTGTAAAAATAATATTTTCAGAAAATAACGATGTGGGATAGTTTAACGCTATGCTTTTCAAAATAAAAATAAAAATGAAATTAAGTGTATTTCACATTTTAGGAAATAAGACCTTTAAATCCGTTTATATTGTGCACAACTTTCTCAATCTGAGTTGCAGATTCAGCTACATTTGATATATGGTTATTTGATATGATCTATTTTAGCCTATAGGCAGTAGCTATTACATGTATTAATATGCTTTATATATTTACCCGATTGATTTTAAATAGGGCATATTAATTAGGCTAGCCTAATTGATGCAAAGCCCACGACCGCCATCTAATTGTGCAAAAGGTAGCTAACTTGCATTTAATGTGCATTTACGCCTTCACAAATAATGCCTTATTAGGTGTCGGTGGCGTCCGTTTGGTTTTTAACGTAGCTAAATCTCATTCGAACACCCATGCAGTTTCTCACGCTTAGTCTCCTTTTCGTTGAAAATTAGTTTAATTTTGCACTAATTAAGTTGTTTACTCCTCCCTGGTTTCGGAGGTGAGAGACCCGCTGGGTGCTTTGATCCCACCAGGCGTTGATTGGAACCTTTAAGTAACGGCTAATATTAATAAACCCTTAATTACGGATCCAAACTGCAGGAAGTAAACACACGCTTTATTATCCCACGTTCACTTTATTTCGTATTAAAAAGTGCTATAACTATCAAATCTTATCATTCCACACTTTTATTTATGAACAAAGTTTATATTATTTTAATACTCAAACTAAACTAAGCATTCAGTTTCCCGATCATTACAATATTTGGGCTAAATATGTCGATTTCACAGTCAATCAGTAGGCCTATTACATTTTTGGACGATACTCATTTATTTTAAATTCAACCTTTTTAATTGTTTGAATAATTCCAGTTTTTATCATAGGCTTAAATAGGCTACTATAAAATAGGCTGTAGGTTACTAAGAGAAGCGCTTACAGACATGCATTGATTATCGACTATCATAGTCGTGTATTTGGCCTAATTAAAAACAAAAATTGCTTATACGTTCTTATTCATGATCTGTTTCTATACGCTGGACCGTGCTCCTCTTTTAGTCATCTGTTAGCTTGCTGAAATGGGCAGGGAGTTGGCTACACCTCTTCTAAACTTTTTTTCCCCCGCTGAAGTGTGTGTGGCCAGAAGTGAAAAGGCATAGCTGCAGCTTCTCCAGACGACGGTCTCTGATTGGATGCCAGAATGCGTTTTGGGAGGAGCTTTCCAAGTAGCAAAAAGGAAAAAGTTTAACTGCGTGAAAAGAGTCCTCTCTCGTGACGGATGGTCCAAGTTCAGAAGTTTTTCTACGCTGTTCCTGCTGAATGAGTCGGCAGTCGCTCAAATCTGAGACCTAAGACTATCTTTCCTTCCAGTTTTGGTTTCAGTGTCAGAACCGGAGCCGTGGTTTGAATGTAAAATTAAACCTTTGGAGAAAAGTGGAGTTATAACGCTACAGACTTGGGAAAGTTCGCTTGCCAGGGAGAGCTTGGAACTGTGGATGGGCGAAATGCAGGCGCGCTATTCCGTCTCCAGCCCGAACTCGCTGGGCGTCGTGCCCTATATAAGTAGCGACCAGAGTTACTACAGAACCGCTGGTGGAGGGTACGCTGGGATGCCGGCACCAATGAGCATGTACACGCATGCACCCCACGACCAGTACCCCTCCAGCATGGCTCGAGCGTACGGGCCGTACAATCCGCAGCCTCAGCCGAAAGATATGGTGAAGCCACCATACAGTTACATCGCTCTAATCACCATGGCTATCCAAAACTCGCCAGACAAGAAGGTGACCCTCAACGGGATTTATCAGTTCATCATGGAACGGTTTCCCTTTTACCGAGATAATAAACAGGGCTGGCAAAACAGCATCAGGCACAACTTATCCCTCAACGAGTGTTTCGTCAAGGTTCCCCGGGATGACAAGAAGCCCGGCAAGGGCAGCTACTGGACTCTGGACCCGGACTCGTACAATATGTTTGAGAACGGCAGCTTTTTGAGAAGGAGGCGGCGGTTCAAAAAGAAGGACGCCCTTAAAGAGAAGGAGGAAAGAACTACTAAGGAGACGCCGTCCACGAGGCAGCCTGGTCGGGAACAGGAGCAGCTCACGCAGGGCTCACAGCCGGTCAGGATTCAGGACATAAAGACCGAGAACGGGACTGCGACTCCTCCGCAGGCCGTTTCGCCTACCCTGAGCGCTGTGCCAAAAATTGAGAGTCCGGACAGCAGCAGCAGCAGCATGTCCACTGGAAGTCCACATAGTATCCCGTCTAACCGATCCATAAATCTGGAGAGCTCCGAGCATCACCACCACGGCCAAGCCTCTGCTCAAGGATTCAGTGTGGACAACATTATGACATCGCTTCGGGGGTCCCCCCAGGTTGCGACGGAGCTAAGTTCCACACTCGTGCCGTCTTCCAGGACAGGTATAACCCCTTCTTTGTCGCTTAACTATGCAAACCAAACTTCCGTCTACAGCTCGCCCTGTAACCAAAATGCCATTTCCACGAGCTCGAACGCGACGTACCATTGTAATATGCAAGCCATGAGTTTGTATGCTGGGGATCGATCTGGTCACCTGGGACCGACTACCACAGTTGACGAAACGTTGCCCGATTACTCCATCACTACCACAACTTCTTCACTGACCCACGGCAATCTAAGTTCCGGCCAGGACGGTCACCACCCTCATCAGGGACGGCTTGCTTCTTGGTACCTAAACCAAACTGGTGATCTAAGCCATCTTGGTGGCGCATACCCCGCGCAGCAACAGAACTTTCACTCCGTCCGAGAAATGTTTGAATCCCAGCGAATTGGCTTGAATAATTCTCCTGTGAACGGGAATAACAGTTGTCAAATGTCCTTTCCCTCGAGCCAATCCATTTACCGCACATCCGGGGCTTTTGTTTATGACTGCAGCAAATTCTGACCAAAACAATGTCATCTGTGAATAATTTTTGTTACATTTAAAAATTAAATAAGCCCAAAGATTTTTTGTCGTCTATTGCCCCATAAATGGACTTGAAATCCTACCGAGAGACAGAAAACCTAATCTTGGTTTTTAAGGGCAGTGTTGATCCAGATAACACGTAAGTTTCATCTTGATGTTTTAAAAAAATGATGTTAAAACCATATATCAATCTTTCACGGACTCTCTATTAAATGTAAATTGCATATAGTAATTTATTTCCAAATATGAAGTTGGATACTGAGGACCAAACACCAACAAAGTGTTTTTAAATTGAACTTCCTAAAGTGTTCAGAAATGTTCCACTATAAAAAATGGAACCTGTATATCGCCGTATCAATCTTCTCCTTTTGTTGAAAATATTCTGAAGGCATTGCATTGTTTGTTTAATAAATTCCCATTTTATTTCAGTTAAAACTACGCCTGATTTTTTAGATTATTGTCAACGTGCATGATATGTGTTGTGGGAGTTGGAAAAATTACGAGCGTAAAATTGAGAATATTTATCATAAAAGCCTTATTTTGGTTGCCTGGCTTACTGATCGAACATTTGTAGGTAATAAATGAAACGTATAAACGCCTTAGGCTTTAGTCGTGTGCATATTTGAATCCCTGGCCCAGCTAGTATTCAACTCAAAAAACTTAAATCGTGTTTCATTCGTGGCCTACATTTCTTTTGCGCAAAGCGTTTCGGTGCTTTCTTTTCTACTAGAACTACTTATTTTTAGGAGGCTACTTCTATAGATATCTGGCACAAATAATACTTTTAACAATCTCTTTAGGCAAGTAGACTGCAGGCTGTAGCCTGTGTGGTATATATATAATATATAGTCTACCGTTTAGGCTACGGCCTGTATAAAACAATGAAAACAACGACAAGTGACACCCCATTTCTGTCTGTGAATGGCGACCGCTTGCTTTCACATTAAACATGTTTCTTTTTTTTCCCACGACCAACATATTTTAATAAGTCATCATTTATTTGGCAAATGCTCTTAACAAGGATGAGCAAGGCTTATGCAAAACTTTGGCAGTCGGTTTTATTGTAATTTGAAACCATAAATAGAAACGGTGTTTAACTTTAATGAGTATTTCCAAATGCGGGTAACATACGTGGCTAATGTCACGTTTGCTACACATGCATAGTTGTTAACCCTTAGATTTTATTTAACCTTAAATATCTGAAGTACCGTGGGGATTATAATTCTATGTGAGACGACCTAATCCAGCAAACCAAGCATTTTAGCTAAAGCGAACCATAGAAAATTAAATGTACTTTCATACTACCTACACAATAGGTTAATTCCTTCAATTAATATTAATATTTAGTTTTTCTTATAATAGTTACAACTTAAATTGTGAAATTGTTATCGTTATGTTTTTCGTATACAGGTAACTTAATTTTTATTTATTTATTTATTTATTTTTAACAAATAATAGTTTCTTTATAGTCGGCTTCCCCTTAGTCTCACTGTAAGAAGCCAACCTCAGCACAAAGTGTACTTGGCTTGGAATGGAGGGCTATTTCTTCAGAAATTGAACGAACTGGTGGCGCGTTTACTGCAATGTCAAATAAGTTCACATAACTCATTTACTTGTTTTCTGTTTTGCAAATAGACAGTCATTTAAGGTGGTCTTGTTTGCACTGCTGTATGGGGCATTCTGCGTTTCGTATCTATGTTTTCCATGCCTCTCAGAAATGCCCAGTCTGTCATCGTCTTGACCCGAGGCCTCCTTGACATTTTAACTGTTCCTTCGTCTGTTTAAATGTGCCTCTGAATGCCTGCGTGTGTTCGTAGGCACACTCCCTTCCGTAGTTCATGCCACTGTATGAGAAGAGGTACCTCAGCGGATAGTAAGAATCTATTTCGAAGATAATATAAATAAGTAAATGTTGCGCATCCACGCATATACAGGTGAGGCGCACACAAAATACACACAGTTACGTAATAATAATAATAATAATAATAATAATAATAATAATGCAATTATTTAAACTATTCTAAAATATTGTGGCTTGTTGAAGTCTGCGCTATAAATGACAAAAGCTTGTAAAAGCAAACACATGATTCAGATAGGCAAACACTGATTACTTAAAACGCACACCTATAGGCTAAGTTGTCATTCCTTTGCTCGGTCTGGTTTGGAACCCAAGCACAAAGCGACAACAACCCTGCAAATTCTGCCAAAAACCAATCTCCAGAGCGACTTGCATCTTGGCCTCTTTTTGACATCTGTTCTTTAACTGGACAAATGGAAGGACATATTTCTTCTGTTGTCAAGTGCAATTGCAATTGACCGACATTATATTTTACCACATCTGTTGCAATGCTTTAGTGCACCAACGATGTATTTGATGCACGACTTTAGTGGTAACAAAAATAACTTGTAGGCTATAATATATACAGCCTACAAGTTGTACATACAGGCTGTGCACGGATTTTTCTCGCCTGGATTTTATACAGCTGTGCTTTGTTGTTACCCCTTATAACGTAGCTCCTGATTTCATAGCAACATATTTTAACATCATTGCAGTTTTAATCAACTGTTGCAGGTTGCCTGTCTTTGTGAAGTACAGTGTAGTCTGAACAGTTATTTAATATGCATGACGTGAGAAATTCAAATTGGATGGCAAATACGTTCTCCGGAAACCGAAACCAAAATAATAGGTAAATATGGACCCTTCAGATTAACCCCTATTCGATACGCTAATAGGTCACTACTTTTAAAAATAAGTAGCTTGTTAAATAATATTAGCCTATATTAGAATTTTCCATTAAAAAAATGTAATCTCTAAATAGTAATTTCCAAAGAGCAGAAACTTTTACTATGGAATGCATAGTTTGGGCATTTTTTCCCCCAATTGAGGTTATGTTTTAATTTAGATCTTTTTTGCAATATGGCATACTTATGTACGTCGGCCTGCGCGTTTATAATTCTTAACATGTCGTAGTAATAATAAAGGTCTGGTTCTCATTGGTATGATTAATATAGTTGCTGATAGGAAAAGGTTAAGTATTTAGAGCTTGCTTATTATGTAAATGACAAAATTGTTATGTTAATAGTATTGTGAAGAGACTGAATTATATTACCAGAAGCATAATAGTCGACCTATAATTTTATTAAAGTGAACATTAAAAAAAAAAAAAAAAAAAAGGTTACCTGCTGCAAAACTAGAAGCAGGATTACATCGCACCCCAAAATGTAGACATGCAGTCGTCTACACATGCAGGGGTAGTAGCATATGTGTCTCTTTTAACTCACATCGTCGCGTTTAGAAATAACTGTAAAAAGGAGGGCATTTTATTTCAAAATATTTTACATCGATTCACCATTAACAAATTTAAGCAAATTTTGAAGTGCTTTTCCTCCCGCAACACCCTCGCCCCCGAAAAAAGTAATCAGTTTAATTTATACCAAGAGTAGCTATCTGAGTTTAATTCACTGGTAAAGGATAAATTGTGTTCATGTCCCCTCTGCGTCGCGCTTAGTAATTGACAAAGAAAATGCTGTTTTTGATGCTCAGGCATTCAGTGTTTTTAATACTCATTATAATTTAGACAGAAGCAGAAAGACTATTACAAAAATCCTACTGTAAACTGCCACAATAAAAAAATAGCAACCAATTAAGAATTGTTCAAAATTTGAAATGAATTGCCTCAGTTCGCTGGACTATTTAGCATTCGTACAGTCAGCTGAGTCGTCTGAATTTTCGCAATGGAATGCACTTTCCCGAAGGCCCTTTCGCACACAAAGAAGCGCAATCAGACTCATAAGAGACCCATCAGATTCTTTCCCAAGTAATAAACAAACGTGTTTGCCCAAGATTAATGACACTCTCAAGAGTGGGCCAGGTCAGGAAGGAATAAAATTCAATCAGAGCGTGCAATCATTTTTCCTGAGACTGAAAAGACCGAGAATGAGACGGGGGTCAACGGGGCGGACGTCAGCCGGTACAAGCAGTATCAACATACTGCTGGAGAAAGGTGATGAGACCTCACAGTCTACTCCAAAATACATTATTTCGGAATGTTATTTCGCGGAATGTTTTGTACCTGCATAAATAGCAGATTTTTATTTATTTATTTATTTTTTACATTTATTTATGTGTTTATTTATTTCACAGAAACCAAGAGTGAGCAAGTCATTTGAACATATATCAGTTATGAAGCGTAAAGACCCGGGTGAATTTTTTTTGATGGGTGAAGCGGTTTTCTGTGTTATTCCAAACACAACAGCGTTAGGGTTAATTGTGTGTCCTTCAGTCATTAGTGATCTCCTAATTAAATGGAACATTTAAATTGAATAATTCATAGGCTAATTCTACATGGTTGTAGTCTATAAATATCCAAAGGAATATGTGAATACAAGGGCGTGGGGAACAAGAGCATACTGTCACAAATTTATGCAGTTCCACAATTTAATTTAGACGTCTTCATCATTATTTAAAAGCCGAGAATCGTACCATATTGGGAGGAAAAGGCCAAGCATTAAAATGACATTACGTTGTTCAAAAGAAAGAAAGAAAAAAACGCGATATCGACATATCTTTTCAAATGTATGTTCTCAGTTATGATGAGTATTATAGTGATGATGGGTAAGTATTTCTTCTTCTTCTTCTTCTTTTTCTTCTTCTTCTTTTTCTTCTTCTTCTTGATTATTACGAGTAGAAACAATAGCAACAACAATAACAGTAACAACAACAACAACAACAATAATAATAATAATTATTATACATACGTAGAAGGGTATCGCATCAATTTATACTAAAATGAACCATGTTGTTTGCCATAGTTTATTATGCATCTTGATGCATAGGCACATATATTGCGCGCTCTATGGCAACATAGCCAGCACCACTAGCTCACCAGTGTGCACGAGTGTATTTGCGTCCTTTATATACATCAGATAATTAATGAGCGTCTTGTTTGTAATTATTCATAATGAAATGTCATACTACCAAATCAGTCGATGGTCTTAGTCACAGTAAGGAGAATCAGATAGGGTTATGTGTGGAGCAAAAATGTAGTGTAGGCTTATAATTACATGTTGTGTGATGGTAAAAGGATGTTTGGAGGGTGTGGTGTTGATTATCTTCCAGTTGATTATTTAAGCACGATCCAACGTTAAAGTTTTTCTCATATGAAAAACAAATAGACGCATGCAGCCAGTGCC
Source organism: Anguilla rostrata (assembly GCF_018555375.3). Classification (NCBI taxonomy): domain Eukaryota; kingdom Metazoa; phylum Chordata; class Actinopteri; order Anguilliformes; family Anguillidae; genus Anguilla; species Anguilla rostrata. The sequence continues at coordinate 14,970,923 of NC_057940.1, read as the reverse complement.
GTGCACAATACCTACTTAATCAAGACGCTTCAAGTCCCAGTTTACTGGCCCCGATGACATATGATTCAAGTCAATTGATAACTATTTCAAATATGGACCGAAGTCATTAATTTCAATCGAAAGAGATAAACGACAACTAAGATGTTCAAATTTTAAATAAGATGAAAAAACTGAAAGGTCAGAGTTTATCAAACGGATCTGTCAATCAACAACTTCCCTGCCTTGACCCAAAAATATATATTAGATGCAACCCGGCATGTTTACAAAGTTAGCACGTACTTGATGTAGGCTCTAGGCTGCATTTTACATTTGATTTTAAAATCTACATTTCACCAATACAAAGGGCAGTTTAATTTACACATATATTTTATTCATACAGTATTATTCGCATTTAAATGTCTATATTAGCATTATTGTTTGCGTGTGTTTAAAAGAATATAATCACATCCACATCTTAAATTAAAAAGACAAAGGCACGACGTGGAGTCAGCAATACGCCTATCTTAATTCATCTTCATTAGTGAATATTAATCAAAAGCAGTCATTAAATCAACTTTGAATTGCATCCTTTCTAAACTTTTTATGGACTTAAAATTTATATTATTACTCCAATGTGTTACACAAATTCATACAATATTTTTTAATTATGACAGATCTTTTATGAAATCCAAAATAACAGTTTAGTTTAGTTTAGCTTTTGGACCAATTAATTTGAATAGCATACATTACCGTCCGAACGCAAGCGCATAACGCGTGACCATTAACGTTTCATGCACAGGTATATATTATGTGCTACTCTTGACAGGGACAAAAGGTTAACAGACAGTGCATTTTATTTTTTAAGATTCCGAACACAGTAGGCGATTTATTTTCTTTGATGGTGGAACCGGGGCTGGCAAATAACCGGATTATATAACTTGATGTGCCTTTGCATTCACTTAACCTATTCTTAATTAATCTATAGTTACTCGGATAACAATCCTGTCGTTAAAAAATGTTCTTCATTTACTGACACTCTGATACTCTAATGCTGATATAGGTTTCATTAAACTCTTTATTCTTCTGACATGGAATTCCGGCAACCCTTAACCACACAGACAGACAGACAAACAGACACACACACGCACGCACACACAAACAATAGTGTAATCAAATATGTAGTCGACTTCCTTTCAGTTTTAGGGATCTCTCATCCTTTAGTTTTTTCGTTTTCTCTGTCTATAAATAATCCAGTATGTACAATTAATTACGAGGATAATAACGAAAGTTGTAGTTGGAAGAATTGGCGCGCACACAATAGGCCTACATTTTTGTCGTGCAGGCATTTTACATAGCCTAATGTTATTTTCAAAATCGTTAGTTCAAAACAAAAACAAACAAACAAAAAAACAATAAATAAAAACAAAATTAATTAATTAAGATATGAATCGAAACTTTAAACAGCTTTGTTTACATTATTCTGGAAATGAGCATGCATATATTAAGCAAAACAAGGTCAAGTAGTAGGTCAAGACCCGTCTTCAGAAACAGGTTTGGGAGGAGAAATAATTACACCTCAAAACTGTCCCCAATTTAAATTTAAGCTCAACCTATTATGATACTCTACATCCCTGCCACGTCTTTACTTCTACATGACATCTCTCTCACCCTGGGCAAAACCTGGAGGTTTCCTGAATTAATAATAATAAAAAAATACACAGAATCCTTTTCGTATTTTGCATTATTTAATAAGGTGTTATTTGTTCTTTAAACGGTTGCTTCACTCCTAGTCATATATAATAAGCCTACAGACAAAATGCCGTAAGCAGGGATGTGGCATTAAAAATATATTTTAGTTTTTATTTATTTTTTGTACAATTTATTTTCTTTTTATTTTGAGTTTGATTTATTAAAGTTGACCTTTGTGGATTAGAAAATTTAAGTAGTCATGATTTGTACAACGAATTCACTTATAATTGAAGATCACGACGAGGCATTTTTTGTAAGAATAGTACAATTTAAATGTTTGCTTTAAACCAAATTTAAAGACTGCGCAAGGCAGTTAGACCAAATTTACACCGTGAGCTTAGTTTAGATATTGTATCTGATGGTAGATTAAACATTTATCCAATGTGTTGTTTCACATACGTGTAGACGTCATGATTTCAAACAAATATAGGCTATAACTCCAAATAAAGTAATACATCCTAATTCACCTGTTTGAAAAACGCGACACTAGGCCTACCCCTAGTTTTACCCACATGGCTATTCAGTGAGAACTTTATTTCCCGTCTGGCTAATTACGAAACAGCGTCCCTGTCGAAGTCCATCCTGCTTTAATGGAAATAAATAAAAACCACTGCATGATAAATATAAATTCGTGTCTCAAAGTCAAGAGCAAACGACAAAGCGACATGATTGAACGGTAGATTGTGGACTGTGCACCTGCATGGCGTGGAAAACGGCGCGGTCGAAACTGCTGTTTTTCGCTCAGCTTCAGTTCCAGGCCTAACCTCAAAGCACCATCTGTTTCCAATTAGACTGCACATAGAGACGCACGCTGTTTCTGACGGTCAAACTGCGAGTTTAATTCCCTATAGGTGTTGTCTTTGAGAAAACGCTAACCCACCCTGTTCTCCTTTTCTTCAAACAACTTTAAACTCCCCAATTTTCCATTTAAGTTAAATGTCAAATGACTTTTCATAGAGAGGGCGCGCTGGAATTCCTCATTGGAATACTGAGGTATCAAAGAGACCATTTTTAAAAAAGATTAACTTAACCAAGAAATTATCCGTTGATTAGGCCTATAGGCCTACTGCTTTCCATAGCAAGTCTCATACGTTGTGTATTTTTATTGTTCTTTTACAAATTGATGGTACTTATTTATCAAAAGAGTATGATTCTAATTTATCAAATGTTATTCACATTGGGTGTCTCCTGCGAATTTGGCACGTATCGAGTTTGTATACTCATTCCTTTGGAGTTCTGTCAAACCGCGTCCGCGTTTTACGCCGACGACGAAAGTCGGGTTTCATATCCGAGCAGCAGACAGCGACAAAAGGTCATGTGATTTCATTAGCACATAGGCTCTTATTTCTTACAGAATCCTAGGTGTATTGGCAAATTTCAATCTGCAGCATATCCCGGCGACTGCATCACGTTGGGATAATGCACGCTGTCCCGAAGAAACAAATGGGACAGTGTAGTCGCTTTGTGACTCGTGCGGACAGAACGGGAAACCGCCGAGCTCTGCGACCTTTGAATAACCTGGGAATGCTGGCACGAATCCCTGAAACAACAGCGCTACCTTTTGCAATATTCGCCCACTGGCCGAAAGTATAGACCTAATAATATCAAATATACGCAGTGTCTTCTCGAATTTCGCCTTTCTCCGGATTGGACTCTATAAAGGGAAAAACACAGGAATAGGGTACTTACAATTTAACTGGTAATTACATTTAGAACAGACTAAAAAAATTAGGCCCTCCTTTTTTTTTTTTTTTTTTGCATTTTCCTGAAAAGACATTGCTGCACTGAAAATAAAATTTCTTGTGAAGTAACATTGTTGTGTCCAAAATGGACATCGATGTTATATGTATGAGATGTTTTATAGTTAATGAGGCATTTGATAATGGTTATTAATATCACAAGCAGAAACTTGTCTCCAAGTATTTTCTCAAGAATGGATAAATGCGTGCCGTCACGTTTTACAATGCCTAAGCTTAACTGTGCAAGACATGTTAAATCACCGTTCATCGCACAAGAATGGCACAAACTATTATACAAACGCCAAATATAGCAGCTTGTGAAAGATATTTCGAATGTAGGTTATTGGATTAATCAGGCTTCGTTTTCCATTCAGATAAAATCCAAGTTTTTATCTTATAGCCTACAATTTTCAGTAAAGAAGTTATCATGATACAGAGTTACATAAAATATTGGCCTACAGTCATGCCACTGTGTCACACGGCCTTTATTCACAAACCACTCCGACTTGCTTGTTTGTTTCAATTATAAATAAAGACTAATTTTTATTTATTTATTTTTATATCTAAAGAAAGGTTTGTGGTTGGGGCAGAATTTTTATTGTAGCTAATGTTCAATAGAGCACTGTACGAGTCTTACCCAAAAGTCACAGCTAGCTTCCACCATACAAACACGACACAAAAGCATTTAATGTGAAATAATGTATATTGCGTTATACCTGAAAGCAGATAAAAAAATTAACACATCCAGTTTATATATTATAAACATAGCATGTGTCTGCATGACTGACACACAGAAGTTGTACATGTTTGAAATTACAGGAACCTTCGCAACACACAACATCAAAGCGCGGGCCAGCATGCAGCAGACTGCACCCCGCTATTATTGAAGCCAGAATTCCAGTAGTCGCAGTCTTTGACTGTTCTTCTCCATGTTATTTTGTCACTAGGCAACGAATACAGACACACATTGCAGTGCATGAGGCTTGAACAAGATTGATATAAGGGGCGACTCCATTCGAAGTTGTAAGCGGCGAAGGGCTGAACTTTAAATAACGAGATTTAAATTCTATTCATCTGCCACTACGTCACAATCGTTCTTGAACATCTTTAAATAGAAATAAATAAATAGGCCTAAATGAAATCGGCAATTATTTACTGAGGTTTTTGAAAGTCGAAATCTCCAATAATACTGATTGGTTTGCCCCCCAGATGTGCGATAGAAATAGCGGTGTTCTCTGATAAAGAAGAAGCAGGCCATAGGCTTTTCCACTCGGCTACTTGACCAGGAAACGACAAAACGATTTACGCACCCAGTTCTGCCTCGCCAGCCTGTGAAACGCCTTTAAATCACACTCAAATCTGTTCGCATTTCTTTCGATAGCCGTCTGGAGTATGAAGAATGATTTCTGCACATTTTGACTCCAATATAATAACAATAACAAATACAATCAGTTTAGTTTTTGCTGGACATATGCATTTATACGAGTTAAGTGAAGAAGTGTTTTTGCTTTTTCCAGTTTTGCATTGTATTTCCTGCTTTTTCACTTTCTACATGAAATACGTTCACATGGCTAAATTATCCGGATTTTTAAATGTTGTTTTTATTATTATTATTATTATTATTATTATTATTATTATTATTTAGCAGACATCCATGTGACAAGTGTTAGTGTATGCTATTCTGTTTTTTTTATTTAGATATAATTTCTCAATGAATTAATTATTTTACTCCTATACCACTCCTACACCACATCTTATACCACAGAATTACTCAAAAATACCCACAGCTCCTCTTCACTTAGCATATTGCTGCTACACTCAAGTCCTGTTTCCTTTAGTTTCCTCCAAATACACACCCATTTTCAATATGAGAATTTAACTGCCTAAATACTCATACTGCTTTGTAACACAAAACAGGGAAAACATGTTGAGCATTTGTAAAATATCTTCACTGCATCATGGCTGGCTGTCATTGCACTCTCAGAAAAAAGATACAAAAAGGTACCTAAAAAGGTACAATGCTTGTTACTGGGGTGGTACCCTGTAGCTACAGAAAATCGTATCCATAGCCATGGGTTAAATAATTTAATAGTACAATTCTTTCTTGTAAAAGTTACTTATTGCTGACTAAAAACATTATTGTACCTTTCAGGATAAATTTGGGAAATTTATTCCTCAAAGAACAAAAATATATCTTCACTATGCCTTTATTTCTGGGAGTGTGCGATGATCAGGAGCCAATGTCCAATCAATACCCAGGAGGGCGTCAGCTCGACTCGGACCTTCAGAGGTGGGCAGTGGGAGGCAGAGATAATCGGGTGGTCCATGACTCACCTCCAAGGTCATCTGAAGGTCACAAGAGCAGATCCTTCAGTGCTGCCTGGCTGCCCTGCTCTGTTTTGGGCCTGAAATAGAATGGAGGGGAGGAAGGTGGCACGGACATTAGCCGTGGGAGTTTGAGAATTTATGTAGGCCAAAATGGAGTCATTGTGTTATTAGTGACTCTTTCGCTTGAACCAGTTGAGGTATTTTTCTACAGAGTGCGGTCTTTTAAATTCACAGCAATGATTGACAGCCCATGATAGCTTTAACACACTGCAACGTTTGGACTTTAAGTCCCATCACTAGAAGGACAGCACACATGTCCTTGACCCAGAGTATTGTGGTTACTCTTACGGATGGCAGTCTGGATACCGACAGAAAAAATAAACCAAGTCATGAAAGAGCGGGTAAGTGTTGTTTTTAAATGGACTCTCTTTAGTTTTTTCATATACATATATGTTCTTTGGGTTTGTCCGAATCCCCTCTAAATATTTGCAGGTCTGCATGTTTTTAATGTTCACGAGTGTTTGGCCCTGTGACAGAAATTCTCACTTGACTGCCATAAGTGGAAAAAACACCATTGTGAGCCTGTGTTCCCTTTCCAAAAATGCACATTTCAAAAGCACTGGGGGCATCAGACTTCTCTGCGTGTGAGTGCTTTTCCACGGTAATTCCAGCCACAAAACACCCCCGGTGTGCTAAACGTCTGTCTGTCTGTCTGTCTGTCTGTCCCTCACCATCCTGTGGGGGGAGCTCATGGGTTTTATGCCTCAGATAACCATTCCCTAACTGTTATCCCACATGCTCTAATGCGCACTGGACATTTCACATTCATTCCACATACAGCATGTGCTCTCTTTGGGATATCATTAAACATTTAACATGGAATGCTGTTTTGTTCTGCACCGTATTTAAAGGTAACCTCCAACCCACCCCACCCCTCTCCCAAAAAAACCCAGACTTCTCCCAGACAAACTCATATTATTAATAATGTTGTAGCACAAAGGCAAGCAAAAAAGAAAGAAAGAAAAAAATAACAGAACTGTCCTGTTTCATTGAGTAATTGATGTTTGGACAAGCGTCTTTTCCAGTACGGAAGTGCTTGAAAATGTCTTCTTGTTTATTTTACAAGCAGGAACAATAACAATTTCAGAGCCATAGTACAAAGCCCTCATACTTCTATGTAATTTTATTCTCCATTAACAAAGTAGATACCTTTTTTCCATCCCCGTGGGTCTCATTACAGAGATCCTTTAACAGACATAGTATGTATATGTGTGGACACATGCAAGCACAACAAACACACCCACAGCATTGAGCTGTTTTCCAATTGATGTAGGGTGATATTTTCACCACAGGTAGCACTACTGGGCACTTTCTACACAGAGACAAGTAGCATGGACCTTTAATACGTGGCTGAATTATTTAAGGCTGATGCACCAGAGACAGATGTGTGGCACCCTATTATATGAGAGGATAATTTTCCATGTCGGAAACGCCCGAAGGCCTTGGCTTTGCATGGTTAAATGAAGTTTCAATTACTTTGTGTAATCTATACACCAACATTTCTGTGCCACATGCTAAAATGTATTTGAGCTTTAAGAGTTGATACGTGAACAGGTACATACTTTCACACCTTCCATTGAATGATAATGTCCTAATTTATTTTATCAATTTGCATCGTGAATCTGGCGCAATGGGATTCACAAATGGAAATGTTTTATAGGGCTCCAATTTACACTTTACTAGTACCTTATGAGGACTTGTAATTACCTGAAAATAGCCATGATAAGTATGGAAAATGATGAGAAGGCCAGGTTCAGTTTCAGTGAAATGTGAATCACGTTGTTTCCCATACTACACCCATGTTCCACTAGTTCTCTCACCATGTACCAGTGGAAATCATATTACCCTTGTGTCGGCTGCAGTAAAACACGGTCACCACTTTATGTTACATGGATGCACCGCTATGTTCTTGCAAAATAGTCAGTGTCAAGTATCTGCATATCCAGACAATATGAAGATGAATGGACGGGCACAGCATATGTTCTGAACCAATGCCCATTAAGGAGCAATGAACTTAACTTGAACTTACCCTTTGATTACATGTAACAAAAATTTCACTTAAGGTACTAATGTAGTCCTGAGAGGAACCTTTAAGCAAGTATTTATATGTAAAACAACATCCTCTTGCTCTGATTAGTTATGAATGCTGGTCCTGATTGTCAGTAATATGAGAAAGGCATGCACGGGGAGGTGAGTAATCAGAACAAATTCACTGGGAAATAGTAGGCGTGGCTAGCACCTCACCTCACACCTGCATACTGGTTACATTTTGGGGGGGGGGCAGGCAGATTAGCACACATGCTTTTCACTCCGCCAGCTGCAGTCTTTTCAACCTGCAGTCCATCAGCCGAGCTGCGCAGTCATTGCATCAGTGAAGTTAATTTCACCTGCAGCTGGGGCATGATGACTGCAAGGCCCTGACTGACAGGTGGGGGAAGCTGAAACCTGCCCTCTCTGGCTAACTGAAAATTTTACCTGGAGGCTTACCGACCTCTCTTGAATCAGGATGTCATTGCTGACCATAGACAGCATGTGCCACAGAAACAGGAACTGTCTGCTCCGCTGGGTAAGCCTCCCTTTAAATGTCCTGGACAAGGAGGATACAATGGTGTGCAAGTGAGTCTTTGTTCTGTGTTGTGTGTCTGTGTGTGTGTGTGTGTATGCATTTGTGTCTCTCCCACTTAGGTTGTGATCAGACCCCTATGACAAGATTAGCAGGAAGCAGGGATTTACCTTGACCACAAAAAAAAAAAAAAAAAAAAAACTGCAGCAAAAGCACTTACACCCTCTGCTCCCAGACTGAAGAGATCTGATCCATTTTGTTCAGGGCTTTCTGTGTTGGCACAGCAGGCCTGCAGACTGCAAGGAAATCAGGTGAAATATGGACATAACAACATTGCCTGCCACAGAGAACAACAACCATTAACCTCACAGCTATTATAATATAGCATAGAGTGAGAACTCTGATGTAGTGCATGTTGGATATAATTTGTCAAGAATTACCAACAGATGGGACAAAATTTCATCATATGGATCCTGTTTGAAATATACTAGTAACTTTGACTTGTGGAATATCCTGTTCCCTGTGCATGTGTTCTTTGTATGTAACAATCTTTTTCAGGGACACAAAGGCAAACGTGCAAGAAATAAAATCTTGGCAACAATACGGTAAGTCTTGCAGAAGTTTTATTAATGCATCTGCTATGTGTACACTTTAAAACAAAAGTGATATGACAGAGAAGCTGGAGCATGTTTGCTAATCATTTGCTGTCTAGCGCTATATGGTTCATGAGCGTGTGCCAGTGGTGGTGGAGATCCTTATTGTAATACACTATAAGTGGTATCATTGCTTCTAATGGTTTTCAAATCCAGGCGTGGAATGGAATCTTTAACATGCTTCCTATTGCCCTTTTAGAATTATGCAATTCAACTATTTTCATTGCTGACGTTCTTTGCTCCTCTGTTTCCATAGCAACAAGTTGTCAGAACAGAGAGGGAGGGACCGCCAGGTACCTGAAAGCCTGTGTTCCTTTGTTTTGTTTTAATGCTAAAATTGTTTTGATTTGGAGGTACCATTCAACTATATCCCAGCATGGTAAAAAAATGCAATAGCAACCCATAAATTACCTGCTTTATGCTGGAGGCAACTAGCGGAAACACACATACAGCAGTATGTCATTATACATATGAGGAGCTCTGAGACATAGCTCAGTGTCTCTGTTTTATTCTCCACAGACAATGTCTGCTGCTGCTTTACATTTAATGACAGAAATACATTAGGATTTAATCGCTATAAGGCATTTGCATTTAATCACTGTCATTAAATATAAATTAATGTTTGCACCAGAAAACCAGACACAGTGACATTAATAAAATAAACAACAACCCCCAAATGCCCACATGCCTCCTAATTAGGGAATCTAACACACAGGAATAATGCCATATCTATCGCTGACCCTTGAAATATTTGACCTTGCTTAGCCATGAAAAAAGTTTTAGCTTTTCAATTTAGTGCGAGTGCATTAAAGCAAAAAAAGACAAGAAGAAATATAGATTTACCCTCAATCTGACAAATTAAAAAACACACACATACTTCCTCATATTATCTGCTTTGAGAATTGTAATTTGTATGTACCCATGTTTTTAAAAACTACAAAGAGATGCAAATGATTTGAGATATCTCTTCCAGTTTTGACGTAAGATTGTCCCTGTGATTTGTTGTATTACCTTTTCCCAACCAGCATAACCCGTCTGATAACACCCCCACACTTGACTCCTTATTTCTTAACCAGGAAAAAGGTCTTAAACATTGAACAAAACCAACCACATAAACAGAAACAAATTCCTTTTCAAATCTCAAAAGGAATATGACACATGGAAAAGGCTCAAGTGTGGTTGAAAAGGGCCCATTAAGCAGTGTTTCTGGAATTTAAATAGTCTTGCAATTATAGACATAAAAGAGAAGGACTAAGGAGGGACCTAAGATGCTGAGCTGTGCTGAGATGGATACTTTTATGCTGAAGTTGTGGTCACTCCCTGTCCCTTGGGTCGTCTGCCTTTTGGGTCGTCTGGCTTTAAATGCCTTCTACTCCCCAGGAGGCTTCTGGCTGTATCCTTGGCTCCGAGGGTTGGGATATATCGGTAAGATTTTGGAGGGAAAATGGCTTCTTTACGCAACATATAAAAATATGTTCTGACTGAACAGATCTGTTCTGTCTCACACTCACAAACTGTTTTTCCCTTTTCCACATATGCAGACACAACAGCGAAACACAACAGGAAGACAACACGCTTTAGAGTGTCAGAGGAAAGTATTTCGATGTAAACATATGAGAGCAAAACTTATCTTTGACATCTATAACATTTAGACCATATTTGCATGGGGCTGAAAATATTAACTGGAGGTTTTCCAAGTTTATCTTGTTCAAGGACTGAGTGGAATTGGTGCCTTGGAAATCCATGCCATAAAATTATGAACACATATGCCTGTGATTATTATTCACAATCCCCTCCGCCCACCACACCACCACACACACGCATGCACAAGCACGCGCAATTCTGCAACAGCAATGTATTACATTAGATGAAGAGCTATTGTATATTTGTGTCAACATACTGCCGGCTTTGTTGATAATTAAAGTTCTGTGTTATTAGGGTAACATGCTTATAATTGCAGATACATTCAATGTGACAGATAAAAGTATTTATACTTAACTAGCTTTGTATATTTGTATATGCAAATATTTTTGTGGATTCTCTTACTGTTTTATACTTCACCTTGTTAAGCACAAGCTAGATATTTATTCTATTAAAGTAGATTAAGTAGCTTTCTTGTGGTTATGAGGAGAGAGTGCCTGAGTGGAATTTTCTGCTTTCTGTGAGGAAGCAAATTCATATGAGTTGTTAATGCTTTTTTGCTCAGCTTTAATATACACAGTACATAAACAGCAAAGGACAGCTGCTTGTGAAGTTTGCAATCTCTAAAAATGAATGCAGTACCTCATAATATGCGGTGCATTTGTTTTGGCCTTCATGCTTTATTATTATTTTTTATTTACTGTCATTTTAGGACATGGTTACAGTGGCCATTTTAATACATGATTACAGTGACCATTCATTTCTGCTTCACCATGCAATGTCCCAATATGGCTGCTAGTCTGGTCCCCACGGGGAGATTTTACACTCTGTAACTTTTATAGTCCTCATTGTGGAAAATACAGGGGTTCATTGAGTCAGTAAGAATATATGAATGACCATCAATCTGGTTCAAACGCAGGGTACAACGACAAACACAAGGAGTTCAAATTAAGTATACAGCTATTTTCCACTCTTTTAATCTCCTGGGAATCGATAGATCACAAATGAAAATACATAAAACTAACATATGAAGTTGCAGACACTGAACTTTGCAAGTATTGAAAATAATATATATAGAAAAAAACCTTTTAATCATTTAGCCTACAGGAAATGCAATATTCACTGTGTTCATAGATCAAAGGACAAAAACCTTTTGGAATCCACATTGCCTTTCCCCCCTCATGCTTTGGCTTCAGGAAAAAAAGCCTCAAACTTCAAACAGATGGAGAAAGTCATCTTTTCTTATCTAAATTGACATGCAATTTGAATAATGACCTTACACATTGGGACTTGAAACCACGAGTCTGCTTCTAGCCTGAGAGCTTTTGGGCTCTGGTTCAGCCTGGCGTTTTGTGCTGCAGTTAGCCTACATCAGACGCTGCTGATTAATGATGTCATAATGTTCTGTTTACTCTATGCTTATAGGGAAGAATAGAGTCCGTACAGTGAGTCTTATGAAGACCATTCCATTGTGTTCTTTGAAGGCTACCAAGCTCTTGAATTCAATTCAGCAACAAAAAATTAGACAAGAATGAACAGCTCAATATTTTAGCCACCATCCACAGAATTAAAAATTTTTTTTGAAAGCATCATACAACCTGTGTGATCTCTGTATTTTGTGCCACAGTTGAAAAATGACTCTCCTTAAGCCTGGATTGCTGTACAGAAGAAAAAAACTTTACAGAAGGTTACTGACTGCTAATTGTCAAACTGTTTGTGTGTGTGTGTGTGTGTGTGTGTATGTGCATGTTTGTGTGTGTGAGTATGGGTGGGTGGGTGAACTGAACTGTAAAATGATGTTAAATCAGTTCTGATCGAGTACATTTGATCCCTCTTGGAATCATATGAACTCTGAGTTAAATTAACACAGAACACTTAAATGTACACGCATGTTGGGGAGGTGGGCCCTGTGTTTCAGTTTTTACATAGGGAAAGGGGGGGGGGCGGCGCTGTGAGATTTCCCTTTTGCCCACAATTTTTCTGATTATCACAATATTTTCAGTTAGAAGCGCACCCGTTTTATTTAATAGACTCACTCCAGTGACATATATTTAGCCAGAAAAGACGATGTCTGAAAATGGTGCCCACTGGAAACAGCAGGGAGGCCATTGACCCTCATCTCTCAGGGCAAAGAAGAAGGCCAGAATGTCTACCATTTCCATCCTGGCCAATCAGAGGAACAGATTTATGCTCCCAGTCACTCAGCCCCATAGGCCAGTGAACACAGGTCAGGGGGTCACATGCTTCCAATGTCCTGCATCATCTCTCCACCCTATACATATTCATGACTTTACCTGTGATAAGTCATTGCTAAATAAAGCGTGGAAAATCCCAGTATAATATCTAGCTGTATAACACCTCCCAGTTTACAAAACTTGTCTGCTTCAGAGTGTCTGAAGCCTGCCCCTCCTCTGTTGACATGATTTTAAAGAAGCTCGTCGCTTCCTCAAGCAGACTGCCTCGCCTCCTCCAGCTGAGAGGGCCTGAATTATTGCGGCCTGTGACGGTTCGTCAAAGTCACAGACCCACGGAGGACGACCGCTAATAAACAGACTAAGTTATGGAAGTGGCCTCTTCTGTCCCGCATCACTCTCAGGGCTGCTGTGTCACGGCCCTCCTGGGTTAATGCCCCTCTCAGGAGTGCGAAGAGGTCTGGAAACCAGACAGCTGCAGGTTCAAATCCCCTGCAACACACTCCTGTTGTAACCTTGGTAACCGAGGTACTAAATTTGGCTGGCTTCAGCAATAGCCTGACCTAATATATAATGTGTAACTCACACCAGATGTGGGGCAGGATCTCTGCTGCACAAAAAAACATATTGCATATTAAACAGTCTTTGTAATGCATTTAATTCATTGTTTATTTATGGAATGCTGCAATATTGTACTATTTCCGAAGGTGGTCCCTTGTTTTGCCATACATGACAAGACAGTAATTGTGCTGGCTGGAATAGAATGGGACCAAAATGGCAACCTTAAATAGAAAGCAAACAGAGAAAGTGTGAGAACTGAGAAAGGAGAAACGTCACAAAAGAAGCAACACACATCCTTGTCTTTACAAGTTCCATCACAGAAATGAGCAACTTGACAAGACAATAAAAGCAGAGGTGTTCTAGTGCTCTAGGCACACAGCCTAAAGTTTGAGCAATGTCAACAATAACTTGGCTCTTTCAGTGCTCTGATTATACACATGGAAGTTAGAGAGATGCAAATGAGGTTGGGCGGTGAACAGATTTAGAGTTACAGTAGAAAAACTTGGTGGGATAAAAAGGGGAACAGGTGAAGGAACCTTTCACTCACACCCCCACACAAACTCACACACAAACACATGCACAACCACACACACACACACACACACACAGACCACATACACCCCCACACACACACACACACACACACACACACACGCACACACACACACACCACACGCACACACACACACACCACATGTACACACACATAAACACACACACCAAAATACACCCCCCTCCACACATATACACACGCACGCACACACACAAACACCACGCATGCACACACACACCACGCATGCACACACACACAAATACACACACCAAAATACACCCCCCTCCACACATATACACACGCACACACACACACACACACATATACACACACACACACACACTCACACACACACACACACACACACACACACTCACACACACACGCACACACACAAACACCACGCATGCACACACACACACACACACCACACACACACAGATTCTCGCATACCCTGCCCCTTTCTTAGGAGAGTAGCTATTGGACCAGGCTGAGTGCCGGGCCGATGACAGAATGCAGGTGATTTTCACACATGGATTAGTCGCTCTTTTGACCAGCGTGAGCAGGCATGCTCTCTCGTCTCGGGTCACTGCGAATTTTCTGTGCTTCTGCCGTTGTTTACGCGCCCGCGAGACTCCGCCCCCAGGCAAGACCAGAGTAACAAAGCCCCCCCAAAAAAAACCCCATTCAAAATGAGAAAAAAAATCTGAAGCTAAAAATCTGATCAGATAGGCATTTCCTCTTCCAGCGCTGTAGAGCTCTCTGCAAAATTCTTATCTTATCGCTGCAACAATCTGCAGTTGCATGGAGCCCAAACAGGGACCAGAGGGAAAGTGTGATTTCAGCCTGCGGTCTCCTTTCCTATGGCTGTATATCTGTCCTGGGACTCTGGGAGAAGAGCGGGGGCTCTGTCAGTGACACGGAGCGATAAGGGGCAGAGAACATTGAGCTGTTTGGTCTGCACAGGAAGTGGAGAAGCGGCGGGGCTGTCCGTCAGAGAGGGCCGGCGAAACGCTGTCAGAAGGGAAACAATGGCGGGGGCGGGGCCTGGAGGGAAATGGAGTCCGTCAGCGCGGGCTCTGACAGCGGCGCTGACGAGCGAGGTGGAAAACCCAGAGGAGGAGAGGAGGACCCGACCGGGCCGGAGAGGCAAGGCCAGCCTCGTGCCTGAGCAACTGCGCCCGCTGAATACTTAAAAAAAATATATATAATCTATTCTGGATGAAGGGATGAACATTTTTTTGGGTGGGGGTGATAGAGAGATCAGTGGACAGAGAGAAAGAAAAAGAGAGGATGTCAGGCACGGGCAGAAAATGAATCCTCAGTCAAGATAATCAGCTGAAGGAACTGCTGTAGGAAAAGTCATTAAGGAGGTCAGGTCACAATTAACCCTTCCTCCATCACCGTGGAGACCACCCCCCCCCCCCACCTCCCTCATGCCTGCCATAGACACAGTCACTGCCATGGAAACGGGGCCTCACTAAGTTGCACTTAGCCGCTCACGGCCACTTGAGAAGCCCCTGCCTGCATGGCTGTGTGGTGTAATCTCGTTAGAGGGCATCAGCACAACAGGAAAAGGCTCAGAGCCTGATATTACACAAGAAGAAGAAATGCATCAATCCCATTCATAAATAAGATATGCCTCAGCATACTTCCATGTGTACATGAGGAAACTCAATCGTTTGTAAGTCATGTCTGCGAATACAAACAGTAAAATATTTAATATAAAAACATCTCTCATGGAGTACATTCAACTCTAACTGAGTATATTGTTTCTACTATACTCAAAAAACTGTTAAAGAGTTAATTTAACTCCTATATTTAACTTGCAGTATGCAAATATATATCTAAAAAGATACTGAAGAGCTAAATGTTTCTTTTGGAGTCAGCATTTGTTAGTTCAGTCTTGCACTGATTTTAGTTTTGGGTATTGGGAGTGGAAAAATAAAATAATTTGTTTAACATCACATGCAATGAATAGCACAAATACATGCTATGATCCACACATGTCCAAACCAGTCATGTCTTAAGAACATTCTGGTTTATGCCTGACAAAATAACCGGCTGTGCTTTCATTGATATTTCTCAGAACCCACAATCCCATTACCACCACTACAAATGTACTCCAAGGTTTTTCGTTTTTTGGGTTTGAATCGACCGAAACAGTGCGTCCGCTCCTCTGTGTGCGCTCAGCACCTTTCCCATGTTTACGTTCAGGTACCTTATTTGGCTCCGGGCCGAGTATCCTCCTTGCGTGTCTTGCCAGGGCTCGAGAGCCGAAATGGCCTCCGATCCATGGAGTGGTGCCGACACATTCCTGCAGCCTCTCGCATTACAAAGCAGGAAATCTAACCCCAATCAACAAATAGAGGGTGAGGGCAAGATAGGCTGTGAAAACAAACAAAGCCAGCCAGCCTGTTGATTTAATGCAGCTCCTCACGTTAGCGTAAGAAAACGGGATACTGCACCTCACTCTAGGGGAAAACAGAATGGACATTCATTCAGCTGTTTGAGGAAGCCAAAACAGGAAATGACTGTGAATTAATGATGTACAGGAGACTATTTGCACTGATGATTTATTTATATTATATATTATGAACAAATTATTTGTATGAACAAAATGCATGCAAATAATTATGGGTATTGTATATTGTGAAAACTCTGTATGTCACAATAATATTTATTATCTGTTTAATAACATGTGCATTGCATTATTAGTCACAGTAGTCTCCTACATTACCCCTCCTGTTGCCATGCAGCACGGCCAATGATGACTTCACCCGGCTAGGCTTCATTCCTATCGTGTCACTCAGTGATTTTTCTTGTAAAAAAAATACCAATCACAAAACACAATGAAAAGAAAACTAATCAATCACAAGCCATCAAAAGGAGACCACAATCGTGTCCTTTCAGGATAATCCTGTAAAGTGTAAATCAGATGAGATTCAGTGGTACAGACCCCACCTTTCACACTGCATTCCTGTACAGGCACTGTTTCTCCTGAACACCCACGTGGCTTGCGGGGTCATAGGTCAGCATCAGCATATAACAGGTTGTCGGGCCTGGAACGTTGCCTTATTACCATATCTCTACATATATTTCCCATAAGATTGTGTGCAGTTGGCAGTGCAGGTGGTACATGGTTATAGTAATTAGAAGAATAATGAGGTGCAGCTGAACCTACAAAGCACACTATGGTCTGTATTGTGCTGTAATGGTTTAGGGACAGAGTTTCCACTTGGAAGATTGCAGGTGGAATTCCCAGGTGGGCTACTGCAGATGTACCACCCTGAACATGATTCATAACCTGAAGTGCCTCAATTAATGTCCAGCAGTGTTAATGCTGCTTCTTGGAAGAAAGTTTCTCATTTCTGAAAGTCAGCTTGAATTTGATAAAGCGTAGAGAATACCATCACACGTCACATACATGTTCACCTGCCACAATGGTTTCATGAAGAAAAACTGGTTTAAATAAAGAAACTATGAATCTGTATGTATTTTAAAATATATATATTATATATAGATATATTTCATAATTTCGAAGATAAGCCCATTGTAACATTTAACAACAACCATCATTTTTTTTCCAAAGCCACCACTGGTGAATAGCTAAATTATTTCCACCCTGGCTGAGAGAAGGTGGCTCCCATTGCACTGACAGGGTTTTTAGCGAAACAGAAAAGGTTGCTTTTTGTCTTGAGGTAGGGGGGACTGTCCACCATGAGCTTCCTCCTTTCACATGGAAGGCCACCTGCCCCAAGTGGAGCGTGATGGGGCGTCAGAGGAAAAACAACGGAGGCGGCGGCTCTCTCGTCCCCCTCCCCCGAGCGCTCCCGAGCTCTCCCCAGCACCCCGGTCGCTGGGGTCAGTGCGCGTGGCTGGCTGTCGACGGCGCGGGTCGGAGGAGAAGAGCCTCCTCACCGACTGCCTTCCTGCTCAATGGCAGGAAGTCCCTTCAGGTGGGACAGTTTTCCCCCCCTGCACGGTCACCGCAAAGAGTCTGCAAAGAGGAGGTGTTGAAGAAAGGATGCAGAATGAATCGGAGGGAGGTATGGAGCTGAAGGGACTCCTTTTGGGGCAGGGGGATTCCTCTGGGGCAGAATGGGGTCCTTTTGGGGCTTCTCTCTGTCTCTGTCCATGGTGGCTATCTACAGGTTTAGAGGGAAGAAGAGAGCGATCCTCACAAGGGGATCTGGAACTGTATGCACGGCAGAACAACCATAAACCAAAAGCAGATCTTTACATTAAAACATGAAGTGACTCCAATTTTCTACACTATAAGAATTTATTTCACCTGTTTTAAAAAATGAGGATCAAGTTCAGAAAAGTTTTTTAAAACGTATTTATTTTTTATGTACTTTCAACACATTTCTTCACGTATGTCTACTCTACCTCCCGGTATATTCTTCCTTTACATTTTTCATGATTCATACGAGCTCAGACAAACTGCACTTCCAAGTTATAATTTATCGTTCTCCACAATATTACGAAAGAAACTTATTTTGCACAGAGGATAAGTATTTCTTTGGTACAGCTTTCTGTAAATAAATGCTGGGCAAGTAATTTCTACATCTATCAACACCTGGCTTATTGTCAAAGATGGTATCATTTACTCAATGTAAATGATCCCATAAAATCATAAAAAGTAATGAGCAAATGTCATATAAAATTGCTGTAAACCAAAATGACAGGACCATAATATTTTACTCTTAGTTCACCCCAGTGCATGGCAGTTCCACTATAATATACATGTATCATGTATTTTATTTGTTTTATGGTTCTAGTTTGGCATAAGTTTATTTACATTTAGTTCTTGGTAACATTGCACATTGCGAAGTCCCTCCAGATAAGAGCATTTGCTAAATAAAGTGATGCAATGAAACGTGAATCTTCTTTGTGCATCTGAAATCAAATATAAAGGAACCAAAAGCCCTCCAAAAACATGTCTGTGGAGTTTGATGGATGTGGTGAGACATGCCTTGGATTTACATGTCTACTGTTTAACACACAAAGTGCTCTGTGTCTTTCGAAGACCTTGGAAGCTTGCAAGACATCGTTTATGTTCAAACATGCAAGCCTTACATTAACACCCCCGCAAGCTCCCTTCTAGTTGAAGAATGATGTTTCACTTGTCAAAGATGACATACATGTGACAGGTTGCCAAGAACTCATCAATTGCCTGAAATGTTTGCATATCATTTTGAACTTGAAGTACCCCAAACTTCACCTTGCAGCATTTCCTCCCCCATTTATACACAGGAAAACGTCTGGGGCAGCAGTGTTGCATAATCCTAAAGGGGCTGGTCTTGCAAACTAAAGGTTGCAAGTTCGATTCCCAGGTAAGAACACTGCCGAGGTACCCTTGAGCTAGGTAACCTGCATTGCTTTCGTACATGTCTGGCTGTATAATTGGATGCAGTGTAATTGCTTTGAAAAAAAGTTTTGTTAGTTGCTCTGGATAAGAGCGTCTGCTAAATGCCTGTAATGTAATGTTCTGTGTTGAATCAACTCTTACAGGGTACATGTGGTCTCTATTGGACTCATATGTACTCTGTTAGAGTTTAATTAACACTGGAAATTTTACTGTTATATAAAACAAGTTAACAGTGATGAATTACAAAATTAACTGAAAGAATATATAGTGGTTGAATTGGTGCTATATTTATGTAAAATTACATTTAAGAGGATATTTCGATGAACAAAGTAAATCAGGAACTGTACATACACACACACACACACACACGCACAAATAGCGAGATTACTGTCTCAGTCATTACTGTCCGGACACTACCGAAAGTGAGGTGGTGTTCACAGGAACCCACCATCAATGACACCCAATGCCTTTGCCCAAGAACCCCCCCTTTTCCCTCTCACCACCTCTCTGGGCTTTGAAAAGGAACCCAAAAAGGCCCGAGAGCACTACATAAGGCTACTCAATATCACCAGTAATGTACCTCTCGTCCATACGTGAGACAATGAGGCTGGGTAATCGCTTGGCTTCTGAATGGATGTGGGAATGATATCTGAAAACAGACAGCTTGCTCCTCTATTGAACCTTCACCCTTGCCATGCAGAGGTGAGTTTCGGTTCCACAGGTAAACAGGTTGAAACAGACTCAGGATCCACCTGCGTTGCCATACAAATAATGCTCAACAGCTGCTGTTCCCGTTTATCACACCATGATATGCTGGCTCTCGCACCCTTACAAAAACACCCCCTGGGCACTGCCTCAGCTTCTTGACATGTACCTGTCAATTGTTTTCTCGCTGTAACAACAGGCAGGCATTATAGTTTCAGTGTAGAAAATTATTTTCTCTCCTCAGTATAAACCCACCGGCATTATTTTCTGAAATGTTTAGAACAGCACTAAGAACAGCGTTCTCTTCATCAACATTTCTTTTCTTAATCAAGGGATGTTATCATCATTTGTTTGTACATAAAGATGTACTTAAAATTGTGGCCTATTTCCACAGTAGTTTAGGCACTGGGCTTGATTCAGTCACTGTATCTTAGCTGGGATGCAAAAAAGAAGGGATACAATGTGTATTCAAGCCCATGACCTTCTGAGTCCAGTAAGGACAGTCACAGCACTGGGCCTTCTCTACTCACTGCTTACACACAGAGGAGGAAAGCCAATGTCAATGCTTTGTGTAGCTTAGGCCGTACAAAATCACAATGCAAGTTGTGTAAATATATTGCTCAAAATAATAATAATAATAACAACAACAACAACAACAATAATAATAATAATAATAAGAAGAAAAAATATTGTTACAAATCTCATTTGTAACCATATCTCATTTTCAGTCCATTATTTTGCCACACAGCCTAATTAGAAGAAGAAAAAAACACACTTGACATTTGCCAATATGTGCGCCAATGAACATTCCATTAATACAAAATTCTAGCAGGATGATATAAACTCATTTTTTCATGTGTCCTCAAAGTTATAGGAAGCTTCATTATACAATAAGCTTACAACCAAGATGAATGGCATATACCAAACTAAATCACACTGCAGTCATGATTGCAGAACGTCAAAGTAACATTTAATGGCTGGAAGATCAGCCAGACCCAGATGTATAGTTTCCTAAATCTTTTTCAGCCTGTTTGTGTTGAACTGCATGTATCAACACTTTTCACTTTTTTTCAGATCTAAATAGCTCAGATGCATGCATGAATTTACTGAATTTCATGTGAATTTCATTACATTACATTACATTACAGGCATTTGGCAGACGCTCTTATCCAGAGCAACATACAACAAAGTGTATAACCATAACCAGGAACAAGTATGACGAAAACCCTAGAGAGAAGTACCGGTCCAAGTGCAGGGAACAACCGCATAGTTCAGCTTGGACCCTGAAGGTTAAACTGATTAACACTAACACAACGAGAACGGCAACAATGGAAAAAATACAAGCAGTAGTTAAGACAGTTAATGCACCTAAGTCACCTACGAAACAGCTGCCTAGTTACAACCCTAAGCTTATAGTCATTTACAGGGGGGTAGGGAGGGATGGGGAGAAGTGCAGCCTGAAGAGGTGAGTCTTCAGTCATTGTTTGAAATGGGTCAGTGTCTCAGCTGTTCTGACCTCCACGGGGAGGTCATTCCACCATCGTGGGGCCAGAACAGACAGGAGACGTGTTCTGGAAGTGCAGGTGCGAAGAGGGGGAGGTGCCAGGCGTCCTGAGGTAGCAGAACGGAGGGATCTGGCTGATTTCAACACGTGAATTAACTTTCCTAATTTTCCAAGACCAGTTTTACAAAAATATGTCTGTATCTTGGCACAGACACAATTAGAGATGGGGCATAGGTCCACCATGCTTTGTGTGAACGTATGTCTCCTTCCAAAGACAAATCCTTGCTCTGTAAAAATGTGGTTAATTTTTAATCCTTTTTAATTAAAAATCGGGGCCTCAGTTGTTACTAACCTGACAGGACTTACCTGACATTACAAAACCACTTAACTGATTACAAATGGGTAACTCTCTTCTCACTTCTCACAAAGAGAATAATTATAAATCATTATCTTCGTAACTGTTATTTCTACTGTTATTATTGCTCAGTTTTGCACATGTACAAGCAGATATACTTACTAATTAAGATCTGTCCTCAAAGTTATATGTCAGTAAAATGCAAATGTCTGGAACACAATTTAACTGGTAATATTAAATTTTTTATGTCAGAAAGGAATTACCTTTATACGTGTCTATAGCTGCCACATTTACGAATCTTGGATCCACTAACACTGGAGTGTTGGTTTATCCAGTAAGTTACTTGTCCAAAAAGGATGTCTTGAGGCTCTATTTATCAAAAATCTAATGTCCTAAACAGATGTGTGATTTGTCTTTGTAAAGAGGTTTGAAAAAATCTATAGAACTCCTTGGTGTCAGCCACTGGGGAGTGACTTGTCCCCAAGTCACCCCATTAGAAATAGCCAGCCAAACACTAATGCTACCATTGCAACTGATAGCCAACTGAAAAACGAATCCCAAAAAAACGAATCCCGCGTGCTGCTGTTGCTGCATTTGAGTTTACATGGAGCTCCGTGACCTCTGACCCAGTGGGCTGTATAAAACCTCATGCTGTGGTCAGAGACAGAGGCTCTCACCCCCTTCGGAAAAGTCCGGAGCCGCAAGAATGCGCAGCGCAGCGCCGATTCATCTCC
Organism: Anguilla rostrata; assembly: GCF_018555375.3. NCBI lineage: Eukaryota > Metazoa > Chordata > Actinopteri > Anguilliformes > Anguillidae > Anguilla > Anguilla rostrata. Next base: position 14,948,233 of record NC_057940.1, on the reverse strand, counting down.
TTCCAGCTCCCCGGGTCAGGGGGAGGCCGCCACGGCAACCTCCGGCGAGCTGCCGCTCCGGTCCGCCCCGCGCGCCGCCGCCTCGGCCCCGCCTCCATAAAAATGATTTAGCTGGCTTCCGCTGATAAGTACAGGCTGTCCGCTGAAATACAGGGCCTCCAGCGGGGAGGCGGAGACCAGCCGACGTCCAGATAATTCACCGCGCACCTCATTTCTGGGGATGAGAAAGGACGGTAAATAACTCCGAGGAATCCCTATCACCGGGAGCGGGAAAGGGATGGGGGCAGAGAACGAGAGAGGCAGACAGATAAGGAGAGAGAGAGTGGGAGAAACACAGAAAGAGGGAGGGAGAGAGAAAGACAGACAGAGAGAGAGAGAGCGAGAGAGAGAGAGAGACTGATGAAGGGTTTCAGGGTTACATTGCCTGAATAAATTCTGAAAAATTATGTACTTAGGTCTCTTCCCCATTTTATCCAAATTGGCAATCTCCAGTTTCAGCTTCTGCATGTTATTTGGACCCAGAACATTGTCCTATTTGTGTTTTCACATATTTTATATTTCAGGTTGTACTGTGATAAAGCAGAAAATGTTGAGCTATTTTTGCATTGAACAAATAAACCTAAATCTACTTTCACTAATTTCCTTTTGCATTTAATTTGATTCATCATATAACTATAAATTAAGTGAACTGAAACTGGACAAAATAAAAGGACATGGACTTGTAGCGTCGGCACAGTAACTTTTCCCCCTGATGATTGCCATTGCCTCAATGAAATATCTATTAAATAATAGATATCACCATCCAACCGCAATGATGATGAAGAGGTCCTTTAAAGCTATTTTGGAAATGCTATAGAACTAAGGTGAGAAGACAGAAGTCCACATTTTTGCAGCCATGAAATAAGGATACACTTGCTGGTCTACTTAGATCAAGTGTAAAAACTTTATTGGTAACCACTGGAACAGCTTTAAATAATGCAAATATCACATGCTCTAATCAACCCTTCATATACAAAAATATCAAAGCAGCAATAGGTGTTTGATACTTGTTTGAAAATTGTTACTTTCCAAAGGCCTGAAAGAAATTACATGAGCAGAGCTTCCCAATTTGGCCGAGCCTCACCTTTGGATGCTTCAGCTCCTTAGAGCAAACCGTTACCCTCATTCCAAAGCCAAAAACTGGAAAATCATACACACAGATATTTATTTTGGAGAAATGTATTTGGCTCGTGGAAAATGCTTTTAATTGCTTTTTAATTGTGTGGTTTAGGACTTGGAAAATGTGGATTGACAGTCAGTAGAATCTGATACATACCAAGGCAAGAAAAACATTCTCCAGATTTTGCCTGTTTCCCTTTAATACAAAAATAAGAGCACAAAACTGGTAAGTGGCAAATAAATCCACAGAAATTCATTTGCGGGTACACATAATCAAAAGAGTCAGCAGGGTGAAAAACAGAAAGATTATATTGAGGATAATCATGCTAAAATAAAAAAAAATTGGTCCTACAATGCAAATGCTTTCACTCCAGTTATTATTAAAATCAAGCCGATAATTGAAGGTACATCTTGGTTTTCAACAGCGATTGCTTTGGGATTTTAGAGGTTAACGATCTTCTATGAAATGCAAATTGCCTTCATTCTTATTGATTTTATGGCATTGCCTTGAGGGCCCTTCAAGTCCCTCTGTGCAAGATTACCTGCCTGAATGAATGAGTGATTGAATAAATACATGAAGTAAAACTTACAGAATGACAGACTGCTCCAGTGAGACTAACAAAATAATAATTTAGATCCACTGGCATTCTTTTTACATCAACAGGAAGTTATCGTACATCCTGAACATTGGTTATTGCCTGAAATAAAAACTGAACGGGTGGTCATCACATGCAACTCAAGTGTGTAACAGTCACCCATATGGTGCTGGCTAGTTATTTTTCTGAAGTATGCGTTATTTTGCTCTAACTTAATTCAATAGTTTTTATTGATTCTGTATACACTCTGAATTCGAGATTCCTTTGACTCAATAGTTGATTATATGGACGACCAGTTGATCATTCTCTTGGAGTCATTGAAGGCAGCAGTTGTGCACTATTCTCTTGCAAAATCATTCCATGATGTTCACATCTGGAATTATAAAGGCTTAACTAGAATACAACCTAAATGGATGACGATTGGCCAGATTAGGCATCTGCGTGAAGGAGTTAAATGTCTCCCTGCAGACATATCGGAGCATGCAGATAAGGAGATTGCTGTGATCAAGTGCGTGATATAGCAAATGGGTTCATACTCAGAATGCCTCTCTGGCATGATTAGTTTGGAACATGGCTGTCTTTATCTTTGTGTCATTTATTTATATTTAACATTTGGCTTAATCTGGTTAATCTAGTCGTTTTTTTCACCCTCACACATAACCATGTGTTCAGCAGGAATTTGCATGTTTGTAAAGGTAAGTGGTAATGTATTGAAAGTATTACATATCAGCCAGAGTATAATAATAAGCAATATAATTGCACATAAAATAGGTTCTTACCAAAGTCTGGGCCCAACGAAAAATTCCTGCAACTTGGCAAGCTCCCATCAGTAAGAGGAAAGGTAAACATATCATCTGACAGCTGTACAGCGAGAACACTTCTTCAAATGTAAAAAACACTGTGACAACACAAGCTTCGAGATTCAGGTGACATGTTTATACAGGTACAGGTGCAGCTGTCTCAGGTAAGTTTTTATTTCAAGTCCCCATGGAAGACCTAATTGCGAGTCAAGAAAGCTGAATGGCATACCTGTATTACTCATTTGGAATGCTCAAATGACTATACAAAACTTTCAGTAATTACACTTAGTCAGTAAAATTGAATGGCAGTCTGTATTACTCATTTGAGATGCTTGAAAGAATGAAAATAACCAGCATTATTATTTTTAGTTGTTTCTTTCCTAACCCATGTCTGTAACAAACTTCTGTAATGACAAACTCTTGCAATGCCATCCCAATACCATCAGTGGATTGACAAGGTGAGTAAACCTAATTACATGAAAGCACAGCTGGAATACAAACCTTGCATTCACAGCAGACTGTGTTTCGTAAAGCAGGATTACTCAGTTAGCTGGATAACTGCACTGAGTAAAACGCCAAACCCTCCAAAATCGGGAAGAACAACTGAAGTAAAAATAACTGTTTTGGGTTTTACACTGTGCAGTTATCTAGAAAACTTTGTAATCCTGCTTTATGAAATACCCCCCTGGTAGACTGGTGACTGTGTGAGATCTCTCAATCGACAGTCAGGGTTTCCAGGTCTGCCAGCAACCTTGACAAAAAAATGAAACCCCAAGAATCTAAAACTGCATAACTACCTTTGTAAGAATGTTGGAAGGGGATTTTTGAGTGTCTAACCTGCCAAGCTTGCTGGGCAAATGCTTAGTAAGATCGAAACCACTGTGGAGCTATGGGACAGATGCCATCTTAAAGCTTTGCTTTCATCCTACGGTAAGCTGACTGCATTATATTACACGACATTCATGTAGCAGACACAATTTAAAATGTAAAATTTAGAGAAGTGCATTCACCTGAATTACATGGGTGATATTGCCAGATCTGAATAACAATGTACCCGGACCAGCGAGTAAAGCTGAGTCATCACTACAGTGCTAGTGTGTGTTAACTATGCAGATTATGTAAACCAAGAACAATATACAGAATGTCCAAGCATGGAGCTGCCTATCCTTACAGTCCAAAACCCTGGTGAGGTTAGCCTGTCTAATAATGCTGCCAGAGAACTTTCATCAATCTAACTACAGTGTCCTTGTTTCCCATACACTCTCTGATGGTACTTACCAAACATACATTTTTCAAGGAAATACAAAGAGACCGGCAGCCAGGAGGACAGAGAACAATAAGGAGATACATAGACCTGCTCTTATGTCATACGCCACAGCCCAGAGCAAATGGAAACCGGAGCTGTCAGTCAACAGGCAATTTCTGAGCAGCCATGAACTTGCAAATTTGCCCGTGCCGGCGGAGGCAGCTTCAGCAATGTTTATTGGCATGCGGAGGAGCTGTCCTGATAGACGGTTCACAGAGCAGACCAAACAATGTAATCGCTAACAGAGAAGGGAGCATCCGGAGAGCTGGAGCGCCGCGGAACAATGTGGTAAAAAGATGTGAGGCGCAGTGCGATTGGACCGGCGGCCCTGCCCCAGGACGGAAACTCTCCCGCCCCGACTGTCGCGTGTCCTGTACTCCGGAATTCTGTCTGCCGCACCGGCCACTGTGGACTTTAACCTGTGTCACCGACCTGGCTTTAACAATAAGCTGTACTCGCATGCAAAACTGCAGGAAGGGCTTGAGTTTGTTGTTGCTTCTGCCTCCAGTCCCTCTGCTCTGTAGGCATCAGGCCAGTCCTCTACAGGTGGGCAAACACTTCGGCACAGAATACATTTTCTGGTTTGACTATTTGAAAAAAATAAGGAATAAAGCAATACAATGGAGAGCTCTAATAAAAATGAAGCTTAACTGATTGCATCCATAAGCACCAAAGGTACAGTAGATATTCTTTCCATTCTCCACAGCATCACAGTACTGGGCACATTTTATTGGAAATATTGCTAATTCAGTTACTACAGAAATCAATACTATTTGCAGCCCATATAAACACATCTTGTCTGAATTTCTTAAGGAATTCAGCTACACTATAAAATGTCCAGTGTCAATTCAACTCTTACACTTATTCTATGGCCAGAGGGGACTCGTATGAACCGTTAGAGGTGAATTAACAGCGGACATTTAACTGTGTAGATGAAGCTTGTGCTATGTAAACTGAATTCCATTGCGCGAGAGTGACGCAGTGACAATGCAAACACTGCTAAAGCAACAACAAATCAGCATCAGCAATCTGTGAGTGCTCTCAGCAAAGGACACAGCCAGCGTTGAATATGCAAATAATCAAGAGCAGAATACATGACTCTTCCTTCGCTTCAAATCTGGCAACCATGCACACTTGAAAATCTGCCAAACAGTCACAGCCTTTGGAACAATGCCACTCTTTGATTGATTTGTTACTTTTAATTCGGCAGTACATACTTGGCTTCGCACACCAACTGTCAATGTCATCACAAGTGCGTTTCCTTATGCCAGTTGTGACTGTCATACATTTCAACATTTAGCAGACTTATGTTATCCACTGTGACTCATGCGGATTACTTTTTTGTTGCACACAATCAGTCCATTTATACAGCTGGATATTAATTGAAAGAGCTCAAGTACCTTGCTCAAGGGTGCAACGGCAGCACCCCATCTGGGAGCTGAGCCCGAACTGAGGACAACAATCATAATGTATTCTATTTCCGGAAGGGCTATTCAAGGGTACTTCCCAAGAAAGCACAACATATACAAGTAGTTCAGGTAGTTCAGGAACACGCAGTCTGACACTTGGATGCCTGAAAAACCAGAGAGAGGTCACGTTCTGTCCATAAAAGCTAGAACAAACACCTGGGACTGCCATGATCCCAAGAACTCATAGTTGGAGAATGTGCCTGATCGCAGTGACATGTAGTGATAATACTTTGAGAAAAGCACACATAGAAGTTTATCCATCCATTATCTATACCCGCTTATCCTGGTCATGGTCCCCAATGCACTGAGGGAGCCTATCCCACAGTACATTGGGCAAGAGGCAGGAATACACCCTGGACAGGCCGCAATCAATCGCAGGGCACACACACCATTCACTCACCATTCACTCACACTCATACCTATGGGCAATTTAGAGTCTCCAATTAACCTAACTCATGCCTTTGGGCTGTGTGTGTGTGTGTGTGTGCGTGTGTGTGTACGTGTGCGTGCATGCGTGCGTGTGCGTATGTGTGTATGTGTGCGTGTGCGTCTGTGTCTGTGTGCATGTGTGTGTGTGTGCATGTGTGTATGTGTGTGTGAGTGCGTGTGTGTACGTGTGTGTGTGTGTGCATGTGTACGTGTGTGTGTGTGTGTGTCTGTGTATGTGTGTGTGCGTGCGTGTATGTGTGTGTGTGAGTGCTAAGGCTGTCCGCTCCTCCTCCAGCAGCTGTGGGGCCTGGCGCATTGGCCTTTTCGGCAGATCAATGGACGGACAGCTGGGGGCCCGCCCCGCCCTGCACTCGTGTCCGTACAGATGTTACACAGCTCTCTACTGTGTGGCCCCAAACATCTGCCTGCCACGACAAACAGACAGTCCAGCTCCATCGCTTTATGGCTTTATTCCCCTGTGAATACTCAGCGAAATGCGGCGAAACCTACTTCTTCTTACGTCTACCAGTGGATTATTTTAGGGAATGCTGCGACACGAGTAAACAATGAAACAGTCGGATGATGCATATTTCCCATGAAAGCTTCCTTGTGTTCGGCCTGTGTCTCCCTCAGGGGTGGCAGTAAATCTCCCATTGCCAGACGCACAGATTGACAGCCTTAATGATAAGCAGGGACGCTTACCAAACCCCTGGGGAACTCTGGCACCCATCCGTCACACCCTTGGTGTTTCAGAAAATGAAGTACTGTCAAAGGAGAAATGACAGCGCTTACTACAGGTATGCTGCAGGTAGCTGACTCCCTGAATCAGTGTGTGGGTGTGTGTGTGGGTGTGCATGTGTAAAATTGGTCACACCTGTACAAAAACACTGAATTGCAGAGCCATATATTTTGGGAGTATTTTCCAGACCCAGTGAGATTATTCACAGAGGTTTAATTACTTTTCCCAGGATACCGGCATTGTGATCCCAGCTGGTGAAATCCCGCTGACACTGCGAGCTCTGAGGTTACAGGGGAATATCGGAATTGCCTCCCAGCAAACTGGCGCAGGCTGAGGTGGAAGGTTTGACATTCTTCCCATCTTCTCCTGCACAGCCAAAGGAATTTGCTGCAATATATAAAAAGACATTTCCTGGGCTAGCTTTGCCACTCCCCCGTGCCTGACCATACTCTCCCATGAGTCGATAAAACAAAACCTCAGCAGTTGTTGAGCTACATTTAGCAGTTGCAGTGAGACCAGTTAGTGTAGGGCTGTCCTCAAAAAGAGGTTTGTTTTACTAGTCTTGTTTTTGTTTTGTTATGTTATGTTGGCAATATATTAACAGATTACAGTGGAAGTATTGGATCTATAAATAATACTCCACTTTATCTGCAGTTATGATTTTCATTTCTGTATTCTCTCTCTCTTCACCGTGTAAGCTTGAGAGGCGAGGTTTCTTATAAAAATACACAGGTGAGCTTTACCTGTGAACCTGTGGAAACCTGTCTGTGCTCCTGTCATGTGCAGGTGTCCAGGTGGGAGAGGGGAAGAGTATGAATGACTGAGGCCTGAGAGATGATCCTGAGGTTCAGTCACTGTCACGCACACAATGACCATGGGCCATTTGAAGCCAAAGCAAGACCAACACCTAAAGCCCTTGACATTTCCTGGAGGTGGTCCAGACATGCCCAAAAGGCCAGTTTGGCAGGGGGGTAAATGTGAGGTGTCATGGCCATTTGCTAGCGCCTAATCTGGACTCTCCTGATGGGCAGCTAAAGGGGTCACAGCAAGTGACATCATCACCTGGGGAGGATGTGGGAGGGGCTTACTGTCTGGAGTCACACACTGTAAATTAGCAGATGGAGAGGCAGTGTGAATTATTGCGCTGTTGATTTGCATGGGCCGTTAAGTTTAATCGAACAGAACTTGTGCGAGCGTGCATCTTAATGGACAGCATTTAGTGAGGCATTGGCATTCTTGTGGGTTAAATAGTATCTCCTCACTTCCCAAGAGAATTTATTCCACCTTGGGTCCCTTCTTGGGGCTCCGTAGCCTGCTGGGGAAGAGAGTTAATTTCCTGCCTGAGGGTATTTCTTCCAGGAAGGACAGTAAAATATTAAACTGGACCCTCTGCAAATCGGCCACGGTGGAGCAACGTTCCTTTCCACGGTCTCCATGGGAACCCAGCTGTCTGCCGAGACAGAACAGAGAGAGAGAGAGAAAGAGAGAGAGAGACGGGGGTGGGGGGGGGTGTGTGCTGGGGGAGGTGGCAGCAGGGGTTAAATTAGAACCCTTTCACAAACTACAGGGGCCAAATGGGGCCAATTAGCTGGCTGAACAGGCCAATAATTCCCCTCATTCATTTCAGAAGGCGGCCATTTGCCTTCCCACCTCGCTGGGCAGGCTGGGATATCTCGTGCTCTCAGCTCATGTGAGTTCTCACAGTGTGGGGTAGCTACAATATTTCACCTTCAATTCACCTTTACTGCTTTCAGGGTTTCAACAGCAATCCAACTGTATTTTAATTCAAAAAAATACTTGAGCATGCCAAAACAGTTAACTGTTAACTGTTAAATTTGAGTAGGCCTGTGTTTAAAATTCAATGCTTATGGTAAAAAGTTCAACTATAGCCCATATGGATTTAAAATTTGTTCAAAACTGAAATTCCAAAAATGTCACTACTGCATGGGCAACTTTTTTATTTATCCACTAACTCATAAATCATTGTAACAATCCATGCAGGACATGTTCTATAATGAAGGAAAAGGTTAAAGGTACCTAAATGTAGTTTAATTTCATATTCTTGCCTCCAAGGACAACCACAGCAGGCCATTGCATGAACAGAGACATGCAAAACCTGATGATGTCATTTCCTGTCCTGTCCATGAGAATGTCTCACGCTCTTCAAAGGCATTTAAGTGAGCAGGGTAAAATAAATAATTCTGTAAATTTTTCAAAAATTTGGGGCTGATAAAAAAAACTGCACATATTTATATATACCTTGCATAATAAGAGAAATTACACATTTGAAGTTTAAAAAAAAGGCAAAAACATAGTCAAAATTGCAATAAATAGCTTTCATAAAAAAACCATGACATAAAGTTAAAATTACTGGGAAATGAAAATTACTTCACGAAAGGATTCCATTAAAGTAAATTATCTGTCGATTTCTTTAAAAACTTCATTTAAAAAAAGGGGGAACAAATCTGCCAATATTTTGGAATGGGTTTTGACAGACCAGCCCACTAATACTTTCTACACCATTGGAGTGAAATAGCTTGGTCTTAGACAATCACAGTTCTATCAGCACCTACAGCTGCTTAGAGACGGTGTGCTGCAGACAGAAAAGCCTTTAATTACTGGTAAACTTTCAAACATGAACCAGGTTTTGAGTGGACTTGAAAAGGGTGTTTTCAGCCAAACTGTCACTCAGCTCCTTCAAAACACAGCAGGGGTGGAAGGCAAATTGGAACAACAGGCTTCACGCCTTAAAGGAGAAGAAACTAATTTAATGACTCTGTTATTAGGAATGTAGGATTATTAGGATTTTTCGCGCTCACACATACACACATGCACACACTCGCACACACAAACACACACACACATTCACACACATGTGTGCATGCACACACAACACACGAATGCAGACATGCACACACACACACACACACACAAGCTTACACACATCCGTGCACACACACACACACACCTATGTGTATATACACACATACATGCATATTCACACACACACACACACACACATACACATGCACGCGCCCACATGCATATACACACACACACACTCTCACTTGCGTATACACACACACACCCACTTACATATACGCACGTACACGCACACACACCCACTTGCGTAGACACACACGCACACGCACACACACACACGCACACACTTTAGCCATCGCTCACCTGCGATGTGAGAAAGGTGTTCTCTGACTGAGGAGTGAGAGTGTGCTGTGAGAAGTTGCCTCTCAGCTGTGTAGTGCCTGTGAGCTGCACTCACGGCTGAGTCCCTCTTCCTCACACGCACAGCCACTCCAGAGCTCTGCTGTGAGTGAGCTCTTCTGCAGCTCCACTTGAGTCTACGCGCTATTCTCATCTGTCCTCGTCCGCGTATAAACGCTTTAGCAACACCAGCGCTCTTCTCATACGAATAAAGCATACTTTCAGATTTATGGACTAAAAAAGGGAAATTTGAGATGGACAGTGAAACAGAGAGAGAGAGAGAGAGAGAGAGAAAGAGAGTGGAAAGGAGGGCAAAAGAGAGACGGGGAAAAAAGAGAGATGAGATTAGGTGTGGTGGATATTGGCGGTGACACCAGGGCTGAACTCGAGATGTTTCTGCTTGGCCTGGGGTCGACCCCTGCTAGGGGTGGCCCGAGGCTCGGCAGGGGGGAACTCTGGGAAACACAGCGCCCGGGCTTCGTCTTCCACGGCGCAACCCAGTCCCGCTACACACGACACGCCAGAGGGCATCTGGACATGAATCAGCCCTGTAAGGCTTTTTACAGTGTGCTGGGGGAGATATGTCAGCGGGGCTTTTATGACTGAGAGGGACCTGCACAGCTCCACAGAAGCCTTCGCCAGAGAACATGACCTGAGCGACTCAGGGATTTACTCTCAGCACAGAACACACTCAGCGCCACTAAGGAGTTACACTGTAAAGCAAAACTGTGTTTTCCACTGACACGGCCAATGACACCCTACAGTTTAATATGCGTCAGCTGACTGTATCAGGCCACGGTCAACAAGGTTTTTAAAATGGGGTGGCTGTGTGATGTAATGGGTGAGAAGCTACTCTCAAAAACTGCAGGTTGAAGGTTGTAATCACAAGTGGGGCGCTGCACTTGTTAACTTGAGCAGATTACTTTGCCTGAATTGCTCCAGTCAATACCCAGCCATATAAAGGCACTGGGAGTAGAACCTATGCAGAATTCAGACAGTTCATAATACAATTCAGTGAGAGTCTAAGGTAACTCACACTGAAATGACACATAAAAATGACATTTTGCTTTCTAATATTTACTCATTGGTTTAATATTTACTCTGTAGTTCGGCTGAGCGGTACAGGTACATAAGAGATCAGAACACTGTGAACACAAAGGTACTAGTGATGTACATGTCTACTGTTTGAGACACAAAATAGAAAGTAAAAACTGTGACTGACCTACAACACACACACACAAACACAAGAACATGTACTGTACAAGTCTTTTACAGCATATGCCCAGATGACATTATAGCTAGTACTGAATATGGGATGTAGTAGAATGCTACCACCCAACTGAAGGGGTAGCAGCTTTGTCTCTATAACCTGGTGAGTATAAAGCTCAAGCTCATCCGCCCAAATGTTCCTCCGCCAGCCAAACCTGTAGGACCTCGTCATTCTCTGGACCGTGAAGCTCGTAAAAGCGCATCGCTGTGGAATCCAGCAAACCCCCGCCGCCATCGTGCGACCAGCCGTCAAACAGAAGACCTGTTTGTGCACCTCCGCGCCTCTGTCATCAGCGCGCTCGCGGGAGTCACCGTGCGGGAGCAGGGGGGAAACACACTGCTTCCAGTCGTATATCGAACATGCGAACTGCGCAGCCCCACGGAGAATCCCTCGCAGCTGCAGGTGCCGCTCATGGTCAGGGGAAGTGGCCGTAAAGTACAGGTAACAGAGCAGAGAGGCTTTGCTTCCAGTTAAATACACGAGCTGTTTCATTTAGGACCAAAGGATGGTTCAGCTTTACATAAAATACCCTTTCTATTGGTTTTTATTCTGACAAAAACTGGTGTGTGTGTGAGTGTGTGTGAGTGTGTGTGCGCGCATGCGTGCTTGCATTTGAGTGTGCATGTGTGTGTGTGCACGTGAGTGTGGAATATATACTGTACATGCTTACAACTGTAAATGCTTTGTATATTATAGTATTCTTCTATAATATTCAGATATACCTTTCAGGGTTTTATACAAAATCTAATATCCAACTGCCAAACTGACTGTCAATGAGATAATATTGAAAACATATTTATTAGTTATTTCAAAATAACGAGTCTCCTTCTATGGTACTTTCATTTTTATTGATAAATTTTATTAAAGTGTCATATATTTCTGGCAAAAAAAAGACATGTCCCATTGTGTTGAAAGCCCACCAACAGTCAAAATAAGACTTTTCTGAAAACCAACTGATTCCAGCTAAGCAATTTTTTTTTGCATCACATTACATAAGGAGTGTGTGGCTGTGGTGTAATGAATGGGCACCTTGTGTGGACTGCCAGTTCCTTCCAGTAAGCTGCTCTGACTGTTTCAGCCTTTACACAACCTATTTAAAGGAAACAGCTTTAGCAGGTCCCTGGACAACACCAGAGGGGGCAGAGGGACGAGGTACGGGGAGTGGGGGAGTCTCCAAATGAGGGCCAGATTTACTCTGACAGAACAAAAACTCTAACCCAAACAGGTACACTACACAGGTACACTTCTCCATGTTAGTTCATGCTAATGCACTTCCTGTCTTCTTTTCTCCTGAAACTCTCTCCCTTCTCCTACCATCTCTCTTCTTCTTTCCTTCCTTCCTCCTCTTTCCCTTCCCCCCCTCGTCTCACTCCCCTCCTCCTCTCTTTTCTCCCCCCTCCAGTTGTGATGCTGTGAGACCCAGCAGAGAGAGAAACTTCTAGATGACCTTGGGATTAATGGAGGTCCTGGGATGAAGTCCTGCTGGGTTGGACAACATGGACAGCTGCCAGAATCCGTCCCCCAAATGCAGTGTAAGTTTCAGTGGGGGGGGAGGGGGGGTGCTGGAGGAAGAGGAGGGCGGGGTGACGGCGAGGTCACAGGGGTGGCGGCCTTGACACCGCGGAGCCCGAGCGAACAATGTGATGTGACGTCTTTTGAGACGGGGGTCACACGGAAACTAACAGCTCACGAAAGAGCAGGCAGCTCCAGAGGATGCCAAGAGACGTGTCGTCAAACAGCGGCCTATTTTCACTCAGCCGAGACAGCCCCGAACGGGGCTTGTGGGGCGAGGGGCGAAGTGAGGGCTTTGGGATATGACCTGACCTATCCACCTGCAAATCACCGGCGAGGCGGGCCACACACCCACACCGAAACATCCCGCCCCCCTGCTGGATGTACCAGAGTGTGGCGGCCTAATTGTGCAGCAAATGATCCTTTCCAGGGGGACAGTTCTGTAGAGGCGATCACAGGGAACAAATGCCCCTGTTCCAAAGACCGCAACGTCGGCACACATTAATTAAGCTGGGTGTGAACTGAGGCACAGCATGAATATACTCACTTGGTGGTGCCAGGATTACAGGTTCCAATCCAGTTCCATTTGCACATCTACAAAGCAAAAAGATGAAAACGGTGAACGGCGTTAATCTGAAGGAGGTGTCTAAGGGAGTGCAGCCCAGTGGCGGTGGAGGTTGGTCCCTGGCTAGAGAAGGGTTAACGGTCACAGCGGTGCCTGGGGGGAGGTCGTGCGAACGCTGCCGCCGGTGCACACATTAAGAGCCGCTGAGAGCTCGGAGCGAGCCGCTGGGCTGTCCAGCAGCACCGGTAACGACTCCTCCGTGGCTTCTGTGGGCCCAGACCGCCGATGGTGATCGTAGACTGTGAAACGCAGCTGTGTACCCCCCCCCCCTCCTCCCCTCGGGGGCCACACAGCTGCTGGTGAGATCAGCGCTCCCGCGAGGTAGGCCACCCCCACCCGCAGCCCCCCAATATGCCCCCCCTGACAACCCAGCTAGTAGGGACCCCTCACTGTGTAACTATGCTTGCTGGATCAAACCCTGAAAAAGACTGGTTCAGCTGGATCAAACTGGTCATCTGCCAATGTTCATTTCCTAAAAGGACGTGCCGGATTAGTGAAACTCATCTCATAAATGTACTGAGGAACATGCAGTTTGAACACCAGGGTTACAGCTACTTAGATACTTCACTCATGAAGAATGATTGTTACTGGTTCAGATTAATCAATAAACAAACAAAACTGAAAAGAAAAATAACACTTATTACACTTCTTATAAGACAAATGATTAGTCTTATTAAAGGATTATCAAAGACATTGCTAACTCAGAAACATATATTAGAAAACAATGGAGAGCTGAAATAAATGTTTATGGGAACTTTAAAAATGTTTATCTTAGTTTTTCACTACTTTGAACTGCAATGTTATGAATACCGTGTCTATATTATGGATTGAGTGCAGACACTCAGTTTTCTTGATTGCATTTTTGGGCGCAATTGTACCATTTCATCTCTGTCATTTCCTTGCTGCATGCAGGATAAAGTATGGACTTTTTCCCATTTTGACTGAATATAATTCATTTGAGCATATTTATTCAGGAAGCAACATAGTAATGGTAACTATAATTCAAACAATCACAATAAATATGTAAATGAATATGTGTCCAAAATACCAAATGGGTTATTCTACTGGAGTCATGTGCCTATGTTGGCAACATAAAGCACTTTAAAACTTTAATCCTACGATCGCACGTGTATAAACTGAATCTGGGATTATGTAAAACATTTTAGGATTATTTGAAGAGGCAATTAGTCAGTGAAAGTTGTTCCAAAACACACACGCAGAGCTCAGAGCAGTCACATTCAACAAGCCATTTCATCTGGTATTAATTGAAGATCTCATTAAACGTGACTTTTCTCTCGTGAAGCTCTCTCACCCGCCATGACAGGTGATGAAATGTACCGCTACTGGACGGCACAACTCCGATTTCCACATGCCAATATTTTATTAGAGTTTTTTTCATTTTATTCCCCTCGAACTCGTAAAGAACCCTGGACGCAGGGAACGGTTCAGCACCTATTTGCCGGTGTCTAATTTCCCGGGTGTCTGTCAAAGGTGCCCGACTGGATCAAATCCTCTCTTCATTTCTTCACATGAACTAATTTCCTCTGCCATACCGTGGTTCGGTTGACCGTAACCTGAGAGGCACGAGGACCTGGGGCGCTATGGATGAAAGTGTCACTAAGCCAGCGAATTAACCCATTGGATCACAGGCATTATATTTGGCTCTCTGTTTGGATGGTAACGCCTCATTCCAATGTAGAGTATGAATGGAAACACCAAACTGACACAAAGGTCAACATTTCATTTGAGTAAACTGACAAATATTTATTTGTGACAATTCTTACATACTATATATATATATATATATATATATATATATATACATATATATATATAATAAAGGTACATATTATTATTTTTGGCTACTGTACTGTGTGTGTATATCAAGGAATCCAAATGTATGTAATCGTAAACAGTCTTTTACTGGCTAACAGCTTGCACAGTTTTGATATAGCATGGGATCTTCCTGGGATTGCTAGCCAGGCAAAAGGGCAGACACCCCCTTGTGGGGTTAAACCTAACGGGGTTGTTAGCCTGTTGTCAGTAGACTATTGACAAACCAATTGATTGGATTTGTCCAACTCAGACCTGATCTTCATAAAAATACTTAACTTCAACTTTAGGCTACGTGGTGATGTGTGACATGGACTGCTACAGCTGTTTTGATCAAAAAGACATTAGACAGGAACCAGAGGATAATGTACAGTCTTGTGATAGATTTTCACTGATATAGGTAGGCCATGACCTTTATGTTTAGAATGATATAGAA